>NC_057351.1:19077500-19309048 GCF_016509475.1 Prionailurus bengalensis
AAGGTCGATATTTTAGTTTTTCGCTCTTGCTGTAACACCTCGCCTCAAACCTGGTGGCTTAAACAACATAAATGTACTACCTTACGTTTCTGATGGCCAGAAGCCTGACACAGTTCTTACCGGGCTAAAATCGAGGTGATGACGGGGGCGCGTTTGTTCTGGAGGCGCTAGGGAAAAATCGATTTCCCTGCCTTTTCCAGATTCTAAAGGTCCCTGTACTTCTTTGCCCACCGCCCCTTTCAGGCTTCTTCAAAGCCAGCAATGTTGTATCTCTGATCATCTTCCACAGTTACAGCCCCCTGTGACTCTCCTCCACCTTCAGGGACGCTCACCTTGCGATTACATTGGGTCCAACCAGACAGGGCAAGACAATCCCCCTATCTGAAGGTTTATTAGCAGTTTCTTCCACGAAACAGAATGCATTCACAGGCTCTGGGGATTAGGATGTGGCTATCTCAGGCGGCGGGGTAGAGGGGCCGTCATTCTGCTTCCCTCAGTCTGGATAACGTGTTATCCAGAAGATAGAGGACCCAGAAGAAGGAGACCATCCACGCGACCCAAGCACACACAGAGGAAAGAGCTATGACAGAATCCTCAGGGTGTCTCTGCTGAACATCAAGGACCCATTAGCGGCAAGAGTTGGCTTGTCGCTGCAGTGACAAGCGTGTCCAGACCCTCTTGCTCCCCAAGAATGTCGCTGTCACCAGCAGATGTGCCGGCGCAGCCTCATACTCTCAACACGGTTTAAGAGGCGGAGAGTTCCCCGTGGTTCTCAAAGGGGATCAATATCAGGACTGGAGAGACTCTTTGAAACTGGAAAGGTTGAAAAGCTGACCAGCTCTCCTTTATCCTTCAAATTCTGCTCAGATTGAGCAACTTACCCAAGATGTGTCCCTGCCCCCCTATCCATTGTGGAGGGAACGTGGCACCCGTGTTTTGTACTCTGCATTAAGCAGGGCAGAGTCGCAGAGAAGACGATAGGCTTCTGCCAGTTTAAGCAAAGAAGGATCTATCTATTTAGGGTTTCTAGCGGTTTACAGGATCAGCGGGAGAGCCGAGGAAACAGACCAGGAGCCAAGCTTCTAGGCCCGACACCCAAAGCCAGACTGCAGAACTGGCCACCAAAGTTGCTGCAGCTGCTGCGGCCCCTGGGGGACCGCTCCCTGGGCCGGGAACCCGCGACCAGAGCTGCAGGCTCCGGAAGTGTCACAAGGAAGCCGCCTCCACGAAATCAAAAAGCTGTGCCACAGCGGCCGAACGTAGAACCGCGATCTCGACCACTGTAATCTCACATCCCCACACCAGGGGCCTCGTGTCCAGCCTCCCGCCTCACTTAGCTCAGCTCCGAAGTCAGGTGTTCCAGGAGGGAAGTTGCTCGGCAGAACCCCACCTCATCTGGAGGTCAGGCCGGGAGAAGGCAGGGCTGAAGGAGAGCTCCCAGGAGAGCCTCGGGAGCGATGGGGCGTCATTAGCCCACGGCGCCGATCGTCACCATCAGTGACAGGGTGGACAAGATTCAGTACCGGAAGCCTCAGGAGGACCTCCACGGAAGGCGATCCCCCTTCATGACGACCATCAGAATCATCAGACTGCACAGTCCTCTGTTTCTGCGTTACATCTTTCCTTTTTAGCAACATTTCCTAAGCTCGTGTTGGCCTGGTGTTTGGGTTGGCTCCTGTTTCAGCTGAACTAGTTCACTTTTTCCGGCTTCGCGGCGGCCCCGACGATCCATGTACATATTTTGCCTGCGTATGGCTATCTTTTCCTTTTTTTTCCTTGAGGGAAAATATATCAGCAAAGAGCCCGTGGATTTCATCCAGACAAAACAGCACAGCAGAATGGCCACCCCCGGCAGAGCTCTCCGGTTGACTCGTGGGAATTGGGAATTAATGACCAAATGTAAACAGTGGAGGGGTGCCAACTGAGGGCCTCTTCTAGCAAAGAGTCTCCTGTGGCATGTGAAAAAAAGAGGCTGGGAAAAGTCCAGCTGCGGGCGCCCTGCCCTTCGCTGCCGCCGGCAAAGCTGGCCCAGGGTGCGGCGATGCGTGCTTTTTTAGAGACGACCTTCCCTTGGTTGCTTTTCTAACGGCCTCCTTGGGTGGAGGGTCACCTGTGAGGTACGGGCTTCCTCCGTCGGTCAGGGCTAAGGCCTAGTGGCCGTGTTGCACGGGTGTTCCCCAACCGGTCACCGCGTGGTCAGTACCAACGAGAGAAGGCACACGGGCGTTCCGCACGTGCGACGGCAAGCCCGCAGCTGACCTCGCCTGACCCGGATCAAAGCCTAGATGACAGATACGATAGATACGGAGAGCTAATGGATGATAGATCTAGACGGGTGCGATAGAGATCTGACAAAGGGAGATGACGACGACGGTGACAGACAGACATCAAGATGCGAAGATAGCACAGCACCTGTTGCCCGGGGAGTCCGAACGATCACACTCACGCTCCCTACCAGGCCTCTCCCTCTCCCTCTGGCTCCTTGTAGGAGCTTCCGCTCAGAAGCTGCCGGAGGCATCGGGGGCCTCGCAGGGACGCCGCGGCCGTGTCCCTCCCCCAGCGGTGGACAGCGTCCCGTGCAGAAGCGGAGCGCCACTTTTCCCGAGTCTGTCACGCCTTCTCATCCGAGCCTCGAAGCGAGGTGGCGTGCTCCCAGAGTCACGCAAAGAGCTTCCTGAAAGCGACCCACTCCTCTCCGCCTGCGGCCCCTCTCCGCCACGGCTCCGTCTGGGCCCCCGGCCCACGTGAGCGCTCAGCCGGGTGTGTCCCCGAGCCCCTCTCTGCCAGGGCTCCTCCGGCCTGCCACCTGCAGGTATGTGCGCACGGGGGCTCTGTCCATGGAGCCGGAAAGCACAGGTTAGGCTGAGCCAGAGGCCCCGCCATGTGCTCAGAGGGAGGACCCTACAAGGTCAGAGACTCCGGGCAGGCTGGGGGGGCTGGCAAGGAGCAGGTGTGGAGGGGCTGGCGGAGGAGCTCGCCTTAGGCTGCAACGTTCGGTCTGCAACCCTGCCAGACGACATTGCCACACTCCTCCGTTCTGTTCTAAAGGCCAGAGGAGACCCTCGTCTGGTCCCGAGGCGGTGGCAGACGGCGGCTCGGGTACAGACTCTGAGCTCGGCCGCAGACCCAAGCAGGTCAGGAGTATTTCCAGGACCAGTTCCCCCCCACTTCAGCCGGGAGGAAGGGGCCAGCCCAGGAGACGCTGACCCTGAGCAGTGTTTATAGACTGTTGAGTGCAGTCTCCTTCCAGGTATTTTCTCGACGAGAGGACGGGGAAGGAAAGGCAGGATGCAGATAGAAATATTTGCTTTGGCCATTCGGGTTTTCGTATTTTTCCGGAAGGTGGCGTCGACTACAGGGCCCAGCATAAGTCCCAAGCGTGGTCTGAGTACACGAACCCAGGAAACAGTCTACATCTGATGGAGTTGCCATAATATGTCCTGTTCTGGTCACTGGCAGGGACCCAGGACAGACCAAACCGCCCTCGTGCACAGCTCTCCGGACCCAACCCGTGGATCTGGTTCCACCCACACTCCATCTACACCCTGTTGGCCACAAAGTCGAGAGGGTTCAAGCTGCCCCGTGGCAGCAAAACCTGAACAACTGGCCCGTGTGGAATGGAAGATGCTTCCAAATGCAACAAACTGTCAGCCTCGAGTAAACTCTTAGTGCCAACGGTCAGGAAAAACACACAGAATGTTTAAGCAAACATCTCTCGAGTCCTTTTGGTTGGCTTCTGCTGTTTGTTCCGTGTGGCCACTCGGAGACTGGGCCCAAAGTCACGAAGAGCTAGTGACCTACACTTTGGATAAAGCCCCATGATTCTGTTTTCCAAGCCCAAGTCTAGAACTTGCCAAAGAACCCACTGCACTTGGCATTGGGCCTTCCAGGTGTCCTTCAAGGAGTAACACTCAACCCTGACTGCTTTGAGTTTTCAAGGATTTTTTCTGGAGGGAGAGTACGGGGAGGGCTGCCTTAGGCACAAAGTTTTCGTATCCACTTGAACCAGCCCAGCGTGACATTTCAATAAATGGTGTAAGTCGCCTTGATGCTTGGGCCTCTTTAAAGCTATTGCACAGGGGCGCCTGGGTGGCTCAGCCGGTTAAGCGGCCGACTTCAGCTCAGGTCTCGATCTCACGGTCTGTGAGTTCGAGCCCCGCGTCGGGCTCCGGGCTGACGGCTCAGAGCCTGGAGCCTGCTTCCGATTCTGTGTCTCCCTCTCTCTCTGCCCCTCCCCCGCTCATGCTCTGTCTCTCTCTGTCCCAAAAATAAATAAACGTTAAAAAATAAAAATAAAAAAAAAATAAAGCTATTGCACATTTGTGTTAGGAAGGGGGGAAAAATCAACTATTATTTCAGGCCACAGAAAATTACCTTTGAAGTCCAAACAAGCCTCGTTCTAGATTGCCAGAACGTTCTCTCTCTCCGCACGCTTTTAGTTCTGCATACCTAGAACTATTTTGGGGGTGGGGGGGCTCTGTTATGTGCTGCCTGGAATTGCACTTTGCAGTGACAGCCAAGCAGCCCTTTTATTCTAACTTGTTACTCCTCGAGAAAGGGGTCTTTTATCACGTCGGGAACCGGGAAAACGCTCTCTCCCCTGTGGCCATGCTGTTAAATAATGATCTCGTGTAACTTAAGTAAAAACAGACCGGCTGCTTTTCTGAGGCAAATCCCCACCCCACACGCAGCCTGAGCCCCCAGCAGACCCGGGAGGGCTGCGGGCGGACAGAGCCCGCAGAGGCCACGGGCTTCGTGCAAAGGAGCCTCCCACACCCACCCGAGCCACCCCGGCGCATTTTTGATGACACCACGGAATCACGGCGGCAGAGCCTCTTTTAAATCACATGTCTGGTTGCATTTAATAGCTCAGGAGGCCGAGAGCCACGCAATGCAGCTGTTTCGAAAGCAGCGAGAAGATGGGCTCATACTCAGGGCTCGCTGCCAGCAGCCCCAGATAATGAATCTTCCACCTGCCCCCGTGGCCAAACAGAAACGTGAGCCTGTGCGCCCAAGATCCGTGTTCTTTGTTTTCACTCGTGTGCGTTTTCTAAATCTTCCATCACAACCATGCCTCACTTTTCCCTTCACCCCCGACTCTGCCCACGTCCTGGGCCGTGTGGCGGTCAGGCTGCTGGGGACCCTAGAGTGGGCCGCCCCGTGGGGACAGACGGCACGTACCGACCGAGTCGGTGGGCCCGTGGGAGTTGTGCATCAGGGTCCGCGGCGGAACATCTGGAAGCCGCTGCTTTCCGGTTTGCAGGTCAGCTCTGTCACGTGCGTTCACCGGGCCCTCCCCCCACCCTGGGGCCTCCTGCCTCAGGGCCTTTGCACTTGCCCCTGGCCTCCTTCCTCTGCCTGGACAGCCCTCCCCGGAGAGCCGGCCCTCCCGGCTGCGGGCTCCCTGCAGATGTCGCCTCAGCCGTGAGGCTTTCCCGCGGCCCCCTTATTTCATGTTTCTCTGTAGCGCTCACCGCCACCCAACATCCTCCGAGTTCACTCATTCGTGTCATTCTTGCGCATTTCTGTCTGACCGCGCCCCCCCCCCCCAGGCCCCCAGCCCGCCCGACCGCGGTCCCCGTGAGGGAAGACATCGGGGTCTGTGTTCCTCACCATTGCTGTACCCTCAGCACCCGGGACGTGCAGTGTATCCTCGATGAAAATCTGATGTCGAGTAAAGATGCAATTAATTGTGTTCTCTGCTTTTCTATCCAGCCCTCTGTTGCATTGTTTCCCTGTCTTCGCAGAAACATCGACTGCTTCTCAAATCAGAAAACAACAACAAAAAGATCAGTGAAACACGGATTTCACAGTCTCCTTGGGGAGAGCGCTCTTGTGCCTGGAGGTGGGAGTCCCTGACCGTGGTTAGGCGTGGAGCCCTTTGAGGATGTAATAAAAAAAAAAAAAAAAAAAAAAAAAAAAAAAAAAACTGTGGATATTCTCCCCAGGGGGGACAAAACGTATTCATTCCTATACACTCATTTCTTCCATGCCTTCAGGAAGGTCCCAGACCCTCATGCCCCTCTGATTAAGAACCTGGGTCTGGATCAGTGACGTTTTTTTCACCGTATGTCACCCCTGTCCCCCAAAGACACTTCAGGATTGTTGCAGATGTCACTGAAATGACATTCCCGCCTTTATGTTGATCGCCATCAGGCACAGCGCCTACCACGACCTCTGTTTCTCACTGAGGGAATGTCCCCCCTGTTCCTGTAGAACGAGGTGGCGACGGTCCCCTCTGTGTGCCCCTGTCCCCCGCAAAATGGGCGGGAGGAGGTAGGTAGAGGCATCCCAGAGAACGCGGCCTACAGGAGCAGAAGAAGCCTCCAGGCCGGCCTATGAGGCCTGCCAGTTACCACAAACCAGCGCTTGTGACTGGCCTGCTTGTTTGTCGTGGCGGCATTCCCGTGAGGTCACACGTGTCCTTAAAGTAACACCTTCCATCCCCTGAGCTGAGACGACCCGAATGAGCCTTGGTTCCCCTCAACAGGCAGAGTCTGAGGAGCCCTCTGCCGGGATCCCACCTCTGCGGGGGCCGCTGGCAGGGAGCATCTCCTTGGCGGAGGGGAGAGTCCCCTGGGCAGAGCTGCCCCCGGGGCCGACCCACACCCCTCGCTGCCCACTGTCCCGGCCGACGTCCCGGGCTCACAGAGCGCTCAGCCCCCTGTGGCTTTCAGCCTCTGAGGAGAACTTTACTGGAGGTGGGTCTTTGAGATTCCTAGCGGAAAGAGGTCAAGACAAATAAAACCAAACACAAAAATAGGGGCGCCTGGGTGGCTCAGTCAGTTAAGTGTCCGACTTCAGCTCAGGTCATGATCTCACGGTTTATGGGTTCGAGCCCCACGGCAGGTTCTGTGCTGACAGCTCAGAGCCTGGAGCCTGCTTCGGATTCTGTGTCTCCCTCTCTCTCTCTGCCCCTCCCCTGCTTGCTCTCTCTCTCTCTCTCAAAAATAAATAAAAACATTTAAAAAATTTTTTTTAAACACAAAATAAAAACACGAAACTAGCGATCTGTTTGCCGTCTCCAGTTTCATACTTTTGGAGTCGCGTCCCTGTTTCCCAAATCCTACAAATCAGCACTTACATCTTGACTGGGCTTCTCATCCCAGAGCCCCAGCTCCGCCGGCCGTGCTCTCTGCCCCCTTGTAGCTGGCCTGGTGTGGATCCCGCGTCCCGATGTGCAAACCCGGACCCCTGCCCCCTGAGACTCCCCAGCACCCCGGGTGCCGCACTGGTAGACGCTAAGTTAACTCCCCTCAATCGTCGGTGGGTGCCCCGTATGGCCCCCCATGGCATTCACAGCCTTTGCAGTCCCCAGCCCTGGCTCCTTGCCCCTCCCTCCCCATCTGGTCACCCTCTGTTTATAGAGGAGAAGCCATCGCTTTTAGACCTTTCCGGCCAGAAGGGGCGCTCTGTCCTTGGAGGAACGGGATGGCCACCATTATGAACGCCCTTCTCAGCGGGACAGCCACAAGCTAGAAATCTCCTCTGCCCGTTCTGGGAACTGGGTTACAGCGTGGCAGGGGGGAGGGGCTGGAGAGCAGGAGTTCTGTCCTTCTCTTAGTGGCTGTGTGGCGGGGAGAGGTGGATTGGCTTCTCTGGTCCTCAGTGTCGGTCATCAGCGAGGTGAGGTCACCACGCCTGCCTCCCAGAATGAGTCGATAGACTCACATGTGTCGGAGCACAGCGCTTGTGAGTGACTAAGACGGAAACAGTGCCACGTGCTCACAAACCACTTCATGTTCGCCCTGGGCTCGTAAGGTGACGTGTGCAGCTTGCCTGCTTCTAGGGGGAGCCATGGGATGGCTCTCACCAGTGTCACAAGGGCTGAAATGAGGGACCCTATCTCTAAGCCCGGCCCATAAACCAGCTTCCTGTACACTCTCCCTCTTCCTTCTGTTATAACCTGGAAGGCCATGTGTCGGGCTGGTGGTTCCCCAATATGGAAGGAGCCAGATCTTTAAACAACTGAGTGTAACAGAGTCCTTCCCCATCTCCGACCACATCAGGATGTGACGTGAGTAAGAAATACACTTTTAGTGCTTTGAGGCACCGGGATTTCAGAATTTCTTTACTTTGGTGGCCTAGCTTGGCCTACAGGCGGCCAAACACGTAGCCCATGGGCCAGATGTGTTTTGGACGGTGAAAATTTTTTTGACTGGAATTTAAAGGCCCTAGACTATATGCTTGCTCATTTGCCACAATCCCCACCACTCCCTATTGCTCTCTACCCAGCCACTTGGCACATTTACTTGCCTGCCTCCATTAAACGCTTGGGTTTTGAGGCCTAAAAAGCTGTGGCTCGAAATCACTTTTTGACGAATGTTTCGCATCATTCTTCTCTTATCCTGTGACGTGTTCAGGAGGATAACAGAGGCTCTCTGAAGTAAAAGGAGTAGTGTAGCCTATCAAGGGTAGGGGTACAGGTAGCTGGAATCACAAGATGTGCGTGGTACAGCATAGTAAGAAATGACCTGGCTTAGGGGCGCCTGGGTGGCGCAGTCGGTTGAGCGTCCGACTTCAGCCAGGTCACGGTCTCGCGGTCCGGGAGTTCGAGCCCCGCGTCGGGCTGTGGGCTGATGGCTCGGAGCCTGGAGCCTGTTTCCGATTCTGTGTCTCCCTCTCTCTCTGCCCCTCCCCCGTTCATGCTCTGTCTCTCTCTGTCCCAAAAATAAATAAATAAACGTTGAAAAAAAAAATTTTTTAAAGAAATGACCTGGCTTATAAATCAGACACCCTGTTCTGGGTTTGGCTCTGTCACTTAAAAGCAACACGACCGCCACCAAATCACATCTCGGGGCCTCAATTTCCTCATTTTCAAAATAGGGATTTTAAACAAACACTCTCTGAGGTCTCCTTTAGCTTTACGATGCTGTATTAGTCAGCTTGGGCCGCCATAACCAAACACCTCAGACTGGGTGACTTAGACGACAGAAATTTATTTTATCACCTTCCAGAGGCCGGAAGTCTGAATCAAGGATTGGCTTGGGGTTGGTTCCTGGGGAGAGCTCTCTTCCTGGCTTGTAAACGACGGCCTTCTTGCTGTGTCTTCACGCGGCAGAGAGAGAGAGCTCTGGTGTCGATTCCTCTTATCTGGACACCTGCTCCATCGTATCTGGGCCCCATCCTTATGATGTCATTTAACCTTTGTCACCTTCTTCTCATCTCCAAGTACAGTCACGTTGGGCGTTAGGGTTTTAACATATGAATTGCGGGGGCGGGGGGACTCAAGCATTTGGTCTGTAATAGGTCCTGTTATTTTCAGGATGTTCAGAGGAGGGAACGGATGATATTTTTGTGTGTCTAACAGGGTGGGACAGGCAGGGAGGGTGACTGGCCAGACCTGCTGGGTGAAGGGAGTGCTTGGGAGATGAAGGCGTTCACTTCTTTTTTTTTTTTTTTAATGTTTATTTATTTTTGAGATAGAGAGAGACAGAGCATGAATGGGGGAGGGTCAGAGAGAGAAGGAGACACAGAATCGGAAACAGGCTCCAGGCTCTGAGCTGTCAGCAGAGAGCCCGACGCGGGGCTCGAACTCACGGACCGTGAGATCATGACCTGAGCCGAAGTCGGACGCTTAACTGACTGAGCCACCCAGGCGCCCCAATGTTCGCTTCTATTAAAAAGGGTTATCCTCATTCCAGACGGCTTTGGGTCTAAAATGACATTCTGAGGTTGGCCTTGAAAGGCTTCTCCGAGATGGAGAAAAGTCAGCACTGCCCATGGGGTGTCCCTGGCCCAGTCAACAGGCTTGAGTCCTTTGCCACTTGGGCCGATTGTCCACTCCCTTGGAACAGGCTGTTGGCTTTTTCCATTTCTCAGATAAGGGGCAATAATCCTAACCCACTAACAAAAAGACAATGAGGAATGATTAGCAGATGCTGACCAAGAGCCCTGAAATCCACAAAGCATGGACCATGAACAATTCTGAAATAGAAAAGTATCTGTTTTGCAACACTTGCGTACAGCCCCGGACACTCGGTCCCTTCATACAGTCTCTGCAAATTAAAAAGCCCAGTGACACCAAGGGTAAGCTCAGAGTTCCCAGCCCAGTGACACCAAGGGTAAGCTCAGAGTTCCCAGCCCAGTGATGTCCTTGGACTTGACGATCAACCGTTTGATCTCTCTGAAGGTACAGAATTCCCCTAAGCGTCTCTGAGGCTGTGAGGATAGGCTTGGGTTATACTGGGTGTTCATTTATAGTACTTTGGTGACTCGGAAAACCCTGCCATCTCATAGCAAGACACAGATCCTTTACAAGACCATTGGATTCAGTGAGAAGCCAGGCCTTCCTCCATCACAGCACATCTGTGTGACTCTGGACATGACCTCTGACCTCTCAAGACTTGTGCTTAGACGTCTGACAATGGAAATGGGCAGGGAGGGGAGTTTGACTAGATGGGGACAAAGGAGTTTTCAGCCACTGCCTGCATTTTTAAGAGAAGGTGTTTTAAAAGCAGGGCTAAAACTGTCTTGGTAGGTCCAGGAAGGAAGGTGGTTTTGTGAGCGGATCTCCTGGGTCAAAAAGCCCTAACGGGTAGCGTGTTTTCAAGAGACATGGGGTCTGCTGAGGTAACGGTGTCTTCAGATAGCCCTGTGCCTGGTCCATGGACACCGTCCATATATCACATCTGACAGAAGGGCCCACAGGACAGTGAGGCCACAAAGCTCTGAAGCCAGAAACGGAGTGAGCCATACTTGGGGGGAAAGGGTCTCTCAGCCTTGCAGGGACCCTGGTCCAGGGCAATGCAGCAGGAGGGGGGATATCACGGGAGCCAGGACATGGCATTGGCCACTCCGTGTGAGGCTCCTTAGAGACCCAAGGGAAGAACCTTGTGTTGATCTGGCCAGCCAGCAATCTGTAGGAGCAGCTGAGCCAGACAAGATTGCGCTGTCTGCTAAGATTATGGTCCCCAAGGAGGGAAAAATGGAGTCTACGTGTTCCTGTTACAATCCCTCTTTCTTCCGTGCTCTGATAGCCCACATCAACCTTGGAAACTGGCGATTTACGCACAGACCTGTGCCCTCCTCTACGGCACAATGAAACATGGGCACATACGGGAGGCTGGGTCTAGGGGTTCCAAGACACAAGGAAAGCCAAGCCAACTGGGATCCCCTGGAACAAGGCAGGTGGTAAACAGATACACACATGAATAGATGCAAATGGGATTTCTATTATCCAAACACCCACACCACCAGCAAGTTAGATGTAGAGCAGGACTTTGGGAAAGATGATTCCCTTTGCTAAAATCTCACTTAGGTCTCCCCTAACTGAAGGACACCTACTCACCGCCCTCCAGCTGCCCTGAGCTCTCTACCTTTCACCTGCTCTTACCCCACCTCCGCCTCCTCAACGCCCCCTCCTCATGAACCCATTGCAGCCAAGGTCATACCCCCACCATTTACGGGAAGGCTTTCCACAGCCACAGATGACCTTTTCGTTGCCAGGTGCAAATGTAACGCTCATTCCTTGAAAGCTCCTTAACTTCCCCACGAAATTCTAGCCTCTGTGTCTTTGCTGGCTCTTCCCCCTCTCAGTATAGCCTAAGTCCTTCACAAGATCCTGGCCCTGGCCCTCTTCCTTTTGCCCTCTGTCTCCTGTCTCCTTGGCGATTTCATGCACGCCAACAGCTTCCCATCTCATGGCTGTGCGCCCAACCCAAGTGGAGCTCTACGTCCTGAACACCTTCCCGAGTCAGCGGGCTGCATTTCTGACCATTTGAACATTTCCTGTACATCCCTCCGTCACTCTCCAGCACTTCTCTTCCAAGCTACTTTTAAACGTACCTCTCTTTACTTTATTCTCCTTTTAAAAAAAAAACGTTTATTTATTTTTGAGAGAGAGGCAGAGCGCAGGTGAGGGAGAGGCAGAGGGAGAGGGAGAATCTCTCTCTCCAGAATCCGAAGCAGGCTCCAGGCGCTGAGCTGTCAGCACAGAGCCTGACGCGGGGCTTGAACCCACGAACCAGGAGATCATGACCTGAGCCAAAGTCGGACGCTTAACTGAGCCACCCAGGCATCCCTCGTTCCTTTATTTTTAGGGGATAGTTTATTTCTTCTGTGCTCTGAAGGCACCAATAACTGAGTTCTCATGAACACTGATTCAATTGTTCCTGTGATTCTACCTTCAAAACCCCTTGCCAAGAATCTCACTTCTGACCACATCAGAGGGAGCTATAAGGGTGTGGTAAGCTGAACTCAGGCAGGGCAAGGACGTATTCCAGCCCCAGCCAGAGAAACGTAGAGAGCCTTGGTACACACTGCTAAATCCCAAAAGGCTGAGTCTTTTTTGCACGCTGTTTCTGCGTCTACTGAGATAATTCCACGGTCCTCCACATAATGCGGTGCTAATATGTTGGTAAGGTTTTTTTTACATCGATATTCATGAGGCAAAATGGTTTTGTGGGGCTTTATTCGCGCAATGTCTTCGTCAGGTTTTGGTATTGGGTGATGCTAGCCTGGCAATGGTCTCTCCTCCTTTGTTTTTTAGAACGAATTTGTGTAGGCTTGGTATTACTTTTTCCTTCGATGTTCAGTGAAATTCAATGTGGAAGCCTTCGGGGTCCGGAGTTTTCCTTATGGGGAAGGTTTTTAATTCAATTCGATTTCTTTAATAGACACAGGTGTATGAAGAATTTCCGGTTTTTTTCTTGTGACAGTTTTGGCAATAATGTCTTTCAAGGAATTTGGTTGTTTTTTTTTTGTCACCTAAGTGGTTGAATTAATTGCCATAAAGGTATTTATATTATTCTCGTAGTATCCTTTTAATGTCTTTAATAACATCAGGTGTGAAGTCCCATCCTTCACTCTTGTTATTGGTAACGCGTCTTCTTTCTTCTTAATCCAACCGACTACAGATTCACCGGTCATTTTCAAGAACCAACAGTTTGGTTTCACTCATTATCTTCGTTGTCTTTTTTCTATTTTGTTGACTACTTATTACTTTCTTGTACTTACTTTGGGTGTGATTCCACCACCACCAATCCCCGCCCCCCCCCCTTTTTTTTTTCAGCTTCTTGAGCTCAGTGATTCAGACCTTTTTATTTTTCAAATATAAGCACCTAAAGCTACAAATTTCCCAACAAACTTTAGCTGCTTGCCACCAATGTTGATATGTTGTGTTTTCATTACCAGTCTGTGACAAATGATTTTTCGGTGGGAAAACGTAGGAGAGCCCACGTTCTTCGGGTAAGCAACATGAAATTCATCGGTAATGGATTAAATGGAAATCCTGTGCCACCTGATGTGATACAATGAGAAGAACCCAGCATTGCTTCTGTGCCATTCTTGCCAGAGCTGTGCAATCTGAATCCAAAGGTGGATTCAGACAAACGCACCCTGAGGGTTATCGAAGAAAAGAAATAGCCTGTCGTCTTAAAATATTATAGTCAAAGACAGAAACTCTTCCAAAATCAAGGAGGCTGAAAAGATATGCCAACTACACGGAACATTTCATTCTGATTTGTATTCTTCTGACAACGAGCCATTGCTGGAATTTGAATGGGATCTGAGGTTAGATGGTAGTAATGTAACAATACTAATATCCTGGTTTTGATAACTGTAATATAGGAACCGCACACAAAAGCATTTGGAGTGAGGGGTGTCATGTGGGCAGCTCAGTCTGAAATGGCTGTTTGGATTATACTTACGATTTTTCTGTAAGTCTTTTTTTCTGAGTTTTTAAAAAATGATCTCCACCCCAAGGGAAAATTCTACCGAGAGACAGACAGCTATACACAAAAACAGTAGCTACTCTGTGATTCTAGCTATATTATATTTTAGAATGTACTCAAAACTCATCTATAGTGACAGAAGCAGAGCTGTGGTTCCTTGCGGGTAGGGATGGGAGACTGACTGCAAAGTGGCAGGAGGAAACTTTTGGCGTGATGGAAATGTTCTATGTACTGATTCTGGTGATGTATACACGCATATACATTCATTAAAAATGGATGGATGCACTTTATAGTATGTACATTATATCATCAATAAAGGTAATTTTAAAAGACCAAGAACATGCTCTCTATCACCATTTCCCCTGAAGGAATCAGAAGTCCCTGGAGAAATGGCTGATTTTTAAAAAAAAAAATTTTTTTTTCAACGTTTATTTATTTTGGGGACAGAGAGAGACAGAGCATGAACGGGGGAGGGGCAGAGAGAGAGGGAGACACAGAATCGGAAACAGGCTCCAGGCTCTGAGCCATCAGCCCAGAGCCTGACGTGGGGCTCAAACTCACGGACCGCGAGATCGTGACCTGGCTGAAGTCGGACGCTTAACCGACTGCGCCACCCAGGCGCCCCGAGAAATGGCTGATTTTTATCTGATTCAGGGCCAAGATGAACCTGGGACACCTTGCTTCACTAGAAAGTAAGGAAACTTTCAAATATTAATGGGGTCATAGCAAAAGGACGTAAGAGACCACTTGAAAAGGGACCATTTGCCAAATCGTGACAACTTAAACATCAAAATCATAGTAATTATGATGGTTGAAATATATTGAATCAATTAAAATATGTTAATTTACAATAATTTTTTATAAAAAAACATAAAGGAAAACTAATTTATCACCATCTGAGGTAGCTATTAAAATAATGATGGGAATGCAAACTGGTGCAGCCACTCTGGAAAACAGTATGAAGCTTCCTCAAAAAGCTAAAAATAGAACTACCCTACGACCCAGCAATTGCACTACTAAGTATTTATCCACGGGATACAGGTGTGCTGTTTCGAAGGGACACATGCAATTTTTATAGCAGCACTATCAACAATAGCCAAAGTATGGAAAGAGCCCAAACGTCCATCGATGGATGAATGGATAAAGAAGATGTGGTGTATATATATATATATATATATACACAATGGAGTATTACTCGGCAGTCAAAAAGAATGAAATCTTGGCATTTGCGACTATGTGGATGGAACTGGAGGGTATTATGCTAAGTGAAATTAGTCAGACAAAGACAAATATCATATGACTTCACTCATATGAGGACTTGAAGACACAGAACAGATGAACACAAGGAAAGGGAAGCAAAAATAATATAAAAGCAGGGAGGGGGACAAAACATAAGAGACTCTAAAATATGGAGAACAAACGGAGGGTTACTGGAGGGGTTGTGGGAGGGGGACTGGGCTAAATGGGTAAGGGGCATTAAGGAATCTACTTCTAAAATCATTGTTGCACTATATGCTAACTAACTTGGATGTAAATTAAAAAGTAAAAAAAAATAGAAAGACATAAAAAAATAAATAAAATAAAATAATGCTTCACTTTGAAAACATTAATTAAAGAGAAAGAGACAAGCATTTTCCTGTCTTTAAGGAAATTGATTTTGGAATATTCAGGTAGTTCTAGTGGATGAGATAAAATGATACTTTACATGAGAATGCCAACTAAGGGGCACCTGGGTGGCTCGGGTCATGATCTCATAGTTCATGAGTTCGAACCCCACATCAGGCTCAGCACTATCAGCACAGAGCCTACTTGGGATTCTCTCTCTCTTCCTCTCTCTGCTCCTCACCCACTTGTGTTCTCTCTCTCTCTTTCTTCTTCTCAAAATAAATAAACTTTTATTTAAAAAAAAGAATGCCAATTAATAAATATAATCAATATAGAATGAATTATAGAATTATTTAAAAATCATTTCATAAACTTTAGATTTATCGGTTGATGTTAAAACTATGATGCGAATAAGTTGATGGAGAACTAACTGTACATTCAAGAATATTATGGAATGTAGTCAAAAGGGGACAATATACCTGTAACATAGAAAGATCAGACTTTGATTACTCTAATCCAGTCATGGGTCAAACAGGTATTATGGGTCTTCTGACCAGCTATGACCTATTCTAGCTAATAACGTGTAGATATAAGCTCCATGAGATACAGGAGACAGTCGCCAGAAAATAGGATGCCCTGCAGGCAGCTGGCTTAGTCCCTTCGAGAAATCCATGTACTTTTAGAAGGGATTTTTCTAGAATAAAGGAGTCTTAAGCGACATAAAAACAAGTGGCCATCCTGGATTTAATACTGTTTAGATAAAGTAGCAGTAAATGAAAAGTTTTGGCTAATTGGCAAAATTTGAACATGGTCTGGTTATTCTAGGAGTTCAAAGTTTATTGAAGTGGCGGAGTGAAGATCATTGACTGAAAAAAAATACAATGCAGTATGTGCAGTTTGATCTCCTTTTCATTAAAGATATGTATATATACATGTGTTATGTGTGTATGTGAGTGAAGATATATATATACACATATATATACATGTATAATATGCACATATACATATATACATATATACATATACATACATATACATATATGTATACATACACATATACATATACATATATGTGTGTGTTTATGTATATATATACAGATATACAGTATATATGTACATATGTATATACGTATGTACATATACATACGTATATATGTATGTATACAGTAATTCAGAATACATATACATACATATACATACATATACACATGTATATATATACATGTGTATATATGTGTATACGTATACATATATATACATGTATATGTATATACATGTATCCGTATACACATATATATACAGACAGTAATGCAGTAAAATCTCATTTTGGTAAAAAAAATAATAATAATTATTATGTATATACACATATAACTTTACCTACCTAATACATACATACATATTTGTTGTATATTCAGTATCATCTTATTTTGATTAAAAAATTATACACACGCACACACACACACACACACACACACATGCACATATAGAAAAAGACTCAGGAGGATATGCCTAATCTCTTAAAAGTGTGATATCTGGGTGGTGGGAATATATTATTTTTATCATATTTTTATTTTTTAACTCAAAAAAACGTAGTCTTTACAAAGCACACACGCAGCTTATATAAAATTATATAAGCAGCAGCTTATCTCAAAACTAATATAGTTGGAGGTGGGGGAAGGACTCTGCCACACACAGTTGCTCAAAGATCTGGCTCCCTCCATTCCCGGGGAACCACCATCGCCAACACATGCCCTTCCAGGCTGTAGCAGAAGGGGACGAGAGAGAAAGAGTGTGCAAGGGAGCTGGTTTATGGGCTAGGCTCTATTAGAACAAAAAGCTGTTTTTTCCAAAAGGTTATTCTGACCATGCTTCTGCATTATGTTGGTCCCTGGTGCAGGGCCTCCCTCCATCTTGCCTAAAATACCGCTGTAGACCCCATCCTTAATCTTGACCTGCCGCTGTCATCCGACAGCTCACTACCAGGCTAAAGCCCCTAGAAGGGAAGCACCATTTGGGGGACCCCACTGAGGAATGTACATCCGCGGTCCCTGCCTCCACCGTGGGATCAAAACTTCTCAGCCTGATATTCTCATTCGTCCAGGACCGGGTCCTGACCCGCATCTCCGAGCTCACCCCCAGTGGCCCCCGCGTCCCACATTCTGCGTCCCCTCTTTTGAAACTGTACTCTTAGTGCCTGACAGATAAGGTGGGATTATCCCTTTTCTCCGTCACATTGTCCATCCCTTGTAACTGCAACACGGCACGCTGCTTTCCTTCAACTTCGCAAATCCCTTCAGGCTTAGAGATAAGGGCGTGTGGGGAAAAAGGAAAGAGCCAGAAGTCGCAGTCACCAGCAGGAAAATGGTTCATTCCCCCCACCCCCCCTTGTGGATCAGATTGAGGCAGTGGTCCTGCAGGGATGCGTTGGCAACAGGAAGGCGGACCCTTAGAGTAACAACCCTTAACCTCAGGAGGGCAAATACAATCTCTCTGAATTTCCCTTAGCACCAAAAATCAATCAATCAATCAATCCACCAAATCCATAGTGAAATAATAGCACAGACCTGCCTCCCAGAGCTGTGGCTACACTCAATGTGAAGAATCTCAGAGAATTCTCCAGAGCATCCTGCTCACGAGGCAGCGCTTCAGAGAAAGGGGGTGACTGCCTCTGCCACCAGCCCCACGGGCACTCCGGGGCAGGGCCAGGTGTCATGACAGACACCTAATATTCTGTTAGGAAGTGGGGCAGCCTCTTGAGGTAGGCACTGTGTGATCTGCATTTTCCAGAGGGGAACGCAGGCCTAGAGACGGTGCTTGTTATGGGCTGAACTATGTCCTCTGCCTTCAAGATTTGTATGTTTGTCCCAAGCCCAGTACCTCAGGATGTGACGGTTAGGAGGTAGGAGATTTAGAGAGGCAGTTAAGGTAAGATGAAGTCCTTGAGGTGCACTGGAATCCCATCTGACTGGTGTCCTTCTTTTTTTTTTTTTTCTTTTTTTTATTTTTGGGACAGAGAGAGACAGAGCATGAACGGGGGAGGGGCAGAGAGAGAGGGAGACACAGAATCGGAAACAGGCTCCAGGCTCCGAGCCATCAGCCCAGAGCCTGACGCGGGGCTCGAACTCCCGGACCGTGAGATCGTGACCTGGCTGAAGTCGGACGCTCAACCGACTGCGCCACCCAGGCGCCCCTGGTGTCCTTCTAAGAAGAGACTAGGACACATACACACACAGAGGGAAGACCGGGTGAACACAGAGGGAGAAGACGGCCATCTACGAGCCAACGAGACGCCTCACAGGAAACTAACCCCACGAACACCTTGATCCCTGACATCTGCTTTCCAGAACTGTGAGGAAATAAATTTCCGTTTTTAAGCAGCCCAGTCTGTGGTACCTGGTTATAGCAGCTCGGGTTAGCTAGTACGGTACTAGAAATGAGTAGAGCTGACGTTTGAACCCAATAAATCTGACTGCAGTGTCTGCCCTCTGAACTATCCACCTCTGAACTATGCCCTCTGAACTATCCCCCTGTCCCCAATCCACCAGATCATAGCTTATGAAGTGTGGCCTGACTTCTGTGGCCTTAAGAAGCTCCCAAAGAGACCTCCTAAAGAGAATCCCTCCTCGTGGGTCAAGGTCGCCTGCAGGGAACATGCCTTCTCTGCTGTTCTGTGGCCTGAGTCTTGCTAGGACGGCCCCCTCCATGTAGGGAAGCCTGGTTCGTCCTCGTGCTGTCTGTGTCTGGCCAAGGACGCTGCCTAATTCTGAGGGGTGGTTAGCAGGTGTAGTTCACTCTTGCGCTTAGCCACGTCCTGAAGTTAACCCCCTGAAGAAAACCCAACCCATACGACAAGCCCCCAACCAATGACGCCCAGCAAAATTTGAGACGCCCTGTCCTAGAAAACATGCCTTTTCTTTTATCGCGGCCGACTCCCAACCCCTGAAAAAGATGCCGAGCCCCACAATCCAATAATTAAAGTCTTCCGACCCTAAGAAGCAGCTCGACAACGTCATCACATACCATGAACTCTCAGAGTTTCTTCAATGAATTTTCTTCCACCATAAAACGAACTTGCTGGACTTTACTCGAGGTTTCCAAGGGCCCTTCTGCCAGACCCTCAGAGCCTGGTCTCCAGCAACAGCGGCATTTCCTGAGAGGCCAAATGTGCAGACACTAAGACAGACACCGTGTCCTTCGCATGGCTTTATGATTTAACTGGAAAGAAAAAGAGAGCACGCAAGTGAAATAGTGGGGCAGGGCAGTTGGCACAAAGTGGGGTCAGGGGAGCGGTCACAGACCATAAGGGCTCTCCAGGGAGAAGGAGAGAAGTTCAAGAAAACAGCAGTCAGGGCAAGTTCAGGGAGAAGGCCACTTAGCCATCAAGGTCCAAATCATGGCACTGGGAATGCTTTCTAACAGAGACCTGGAGAGAGAGAGAGGACTCGCCTTCTGCCTGGCCACCCCCAACAACTTGGGTCATCCAGTGCCTCTTAGAATCGGTTGTTGATGAGAAAATACTGAACCTCATTTCTAGAAAACACTTTAAATACTTAACATTCTCATCGTCACCTGGTATTTTCAGATCACGTTTTCCTTTGTTGCAAGTGCCATGAGCGGGCAGGATGGGGAAGAAATACCTTACAAGGCAGGCAGGCTGTGGTTTAGGGTGACGTGCACCTCAGGACTCCTGGGCACCGCCATCATGCCCACGTCACCATGTGGTTCTTTGTCTCGCCAGCCCTGGATCGTCCTCCTCAGCAGCCCTGATGCCAAGTGGCAGGATTCACCATGGTTTCCCCAAGAATGTGGATGGAGTAGAGATTTCTCTGCCAGCATCATCAATTCCAGCTTTTTCTAGGTGGCATTCCGAGAGATCAAGGAGAACGCATGAAGATCTCAAAACTCGCCTCCCTCCCACCTGCCGCGCCCAGCTCCTCCCTTCACTAAGGAGGAGGAATGGTCCTCGGCAAAACCCCCAGCCACCCTTGGCAGGAGCAGCCAAGACGAGGCGGCCCCGTGACCATCAATCATCATTATCATTCTTACAATCTGTATCATCCTCTAGAGGAAAAGGCGCCGTGTGTTCTGTTCCATCTGACTGACAGATCCATTTATACCACTGTCTAAACAAGACTAAAAGGAAAATGCTCATTTGCTTTGAACAGGACCAAAAAACCCCCACCGGCTTCTCAAGTTGAAAATAATCCGAGCTGCTGATTGTAATATTAAAATTTGAAGTTGAGACTGCAAAGAACTGGGAAGGGCGGGCATCTGGCGGGACTCCCCAGCGGGACTGCCCTGGGGCTGCAGTGATCAGAAGGCTTCTTTCCCCATTGTCTTCTAACTTTATTCTTAACAGACCCAAATGTCTCCAACTTCCCAAACCCGTCATTTGCACATGAATGGTGGGGCTGGGCAGCAGCGTGGCCTAAATTAGACACACCCAGGCCAGCACCACAAAGAACAGGAATTCAAAACAATTAGGAAGAGCAGGGGAGATTGCCAATGACCCAGTGATAAGTCCCGTTGTCTTCGTTGTCTTCCCTACTCAACATAGTCAACATCAAGCTTTCTCAGCAACTTCCATTCTAACATCTTGGGTAGGACTCTTCAAAAGTAGTGTAGGGCCCTTCTTCAGAGGAGTGAAGGGGGGGAAATCAAGGCATGGAGAGGGATAGGAGCCGTGTGCAAAGTCACAACAAAAGACACACTTGGGTGGGCCGTGCATAACTTGGAATCTACTCAATAATCTCGGCGGCCAGCTGATGGGATGAGTATCAGCCTGGGTTCTTTGTAGGACAGATGTATCAAATGTTCGTGGGTAGCTCACAGAAACTCTAGGAGGGTCGTGCCAAAAGGCCATGAGTCCAGAAACAGTGCCCCAAACACAGCACAAAATCCCCCTACTGAAGTTTCTGCTGAGGCTTTAGGGGGATTACACCAGGTTGAACCTTGGAGGTAAGCAATTCAACTTTCATAAAGACTGCCAACACAAACAGAATGCACTCTTCCGAGGAAATTATTCCAGGTGCCCATTCCTTACTCCAGTGCTCCTATCAGGACTGTTGATTGGCCCTACTGATTTGGGGTCCAAACTACCCCACAAACTGGCCTCTCGCCCTTGTCCTGCTGGGACTTGATCTTTTCTGAATTGTTATCCCTGGTCGCATCTCCCAACCTCACCTTGGCCACAGATTCATATACAATGTTTGTGAGTGCTCTTCTGACATCCTGCGACCCCG
Source organism: Prionailurus bengalensis (assembly GCF_016509475.1). Classification (NCBI taxonomy): domain Eukaryota; kingdom Metazoa; phylum Chordata; class Mammalia; order Carnivora; family Felidae; genus Prionailurus; species Prionailurus bengalensis. The sequence continues at coordinate 19,099,021 of NC_057351.1, forward strand.
CTGCTCTCCAGACCAAGATTTCCCGGCCATATGGCTGCTCACATTGTCCCTGCCTCTCGACAAAGCCCGGGTGGGTAACCAGAGTCTTGTGCTTAGGACTATAGGTTCTAACTGATATTTCTCTCAAATATAATCTGACTTCCTAAAAAATGTTTCATCGACCTTTTTGAGCTCAGGACTACTTGGCTGCAATAGTTTGGGATCAAACCAGAAGTAAGTAGATGGGTTTTAGGCACACGGTCATGCTTCACAGATGCACAGGTACAGCCACACGGCCCATTGCTGAATGGGCCTGACAGGCCCAACCTGATAGGACATAACTTATCCTCAGGTTGCTTTCATTTCTTGGCTGCCTGCAGCTCCAACCACAATCCAGACTGAAGCTCTCTTTTTCCATTATTCCACTCTCCTCCTTAAGCGAGATAGGCAACCCTTTCTGTCTGTCTTCCGGCAAGCCCTCGGCAGTTCCAGAGGTAATTCTCTCTTACTGAGTCAGGGAGGTAGCGATGAGAGACCGGTGTGTTTTCCATTTGGGAAAATTGCTTGTGTTCCTAAGAGTTCAGCGTGGCCTTTCTTGCCATTCAGAGCTGACTTTGATAGCCCAGAACAGAGACAAGATGTACAGGACAATAGTTCTCAAACCACGGAGAATTTGGGAATCTCCCGAAGAACTTGTTAAGCAGACAAATGACTAGGCCCCATTTCCAGAGATGTTGATGGGTTATGGGTAATGCACGGACCCAGGGACCTGCATTGTTAACAAGCTTCTCAAGTGAGTCTGATATAAGTGTCTCCGTAGGCTGCATTTTGAGAAACACTGAGCTAGGATCAGAGATAAAAACAAACAAACAAACAAACAAACAAAACATTACATGTGTTTCCTCGTTACCTGCCATAGTAACATATCTTATTTTCTGTACTTCCGATGCTTTAACATCCGGGACCTTGTTGATCCTGGAGGAATTGACCTCCTGGCATTAGTCATTTCCTAGAGATAGTAAATATTTCACCTGTCAAGCCAGTTTTTCAAATGCAAAGTGGCGAATTCAGAGCCCTCACCCAACCACCCTTGAGGCCACTCTCCCTCTGCCCTAATCACCCAGGGTCAGGTACCAGACGATTATGGACAACTGCTATGCAATTGTTCAAATAGTTAATCCTCCGCCTGCTACCCCTGCCCCACCTGTTCCTTCTTGCAGAAGTCACAACAAAGGCTCTTGCCCACTTTTCCCTGTCTCTCTCTCTGCCTCCTGACCAGCCCCGGTGCTTTCTCTCATGCCCCTCTCCCTCCCCGCCCTCCTGTGCCATGATGCACCCCCTCCTTTCGGGAACTGTGAGTAACAAGCTCTCCTTTCAATCAATGTCAATCATCCTGTTGGCCTTCTGATGCCTCAATTTTTCTATTAACAACTATATTTTTAAACACCTGCAGCTCGAATCCCGGATGGAGAGATAAGTCATGAGTATCATAACCAAGTATTAAAAAAAAAAAAATAGCCCAAGACGCAAATGAATAGTTCAGAAAATCTACATTTGGAAAATGTGATGTCTGGGGATAAGGGACAGCTTCAAGGGAACAGGCAAACTGGAACAAGGCCTTGGGAGGAGCATGAGACCAACCAAAATGGCTCACGGTTACTGGCAGCTATGTGCTATACTGGTAAGCCATGTGCTGAGCATTGTTCTATGGTCTTTATATGCAGTAGCTCTCTGGGACCCCCAACAACCGTGTAAGGGTTTCCTCTTCCTCCAGAGACAGCGCCTTTTAGCGATGAGGACTGTGGCCACCAGAGTCACGTGCCTAACTCCATCCCTTACCAGTCATGTGATCTTCAGCAAGTGTCTTCATGTGACACTTGAGCAAGGTGCTTCCCACCTTCAAGGTCCTCACCCATGAAATGGGAATCACACCGGGACCTTTCTCACCTGATGGCTGTGAAGATTAAATGTGTTAACATCCCAAAGCATTTGGAATGGGGTCCGATTCTGAACAAGAGTTTGATAAGTGTTTATTATTATCTCATCTTACTGAAAGGTAGATTGAGGCAAAAAATAGGTTCGAGTCACTTGCCCCAAATCACTCAGCTAATGTTAGAACTAGACAGGAAGCAGCATTCTAACTACGGAGCTGATATTTTAGACCACTAGAGGAAGATAGAGTAATTTGTGTTTAATTACGTATATCACTTTGTAACGACCAATATTTGTCATATAAATGAAGGACGGCTTTCATCGCAACGGAAATGACATGGCTTAGGACTGAGGAGCAGGAATGTTCACGGAGGATTTACGGAATGAAGAGTGAAAGACTGGCTGGGTGAGGAGTAGAGGGAAATGTCAATAGTGAGACACAATGATGGTGTCGTGTTGAGCTGCAAATTCTCAACAAAGAATGAACCATAGCCCGTGAGACCATGGCACGCCATGGAGACTTTTCAGTTGGCTACCAACATTGGCAAGGCATCTTTTAACCAGGTAGCGGAACAGAGAATGGATTGAAAGGGACAGAGGCTGGAAACTGTGTAACCTTTTAGGTGGGGAGCTTTATGGTTATCACTGAGACCAGACAAGGCAGGCAGGAGGCTTTGTGAAGACAGAACTTACAATATTTGGTGAGTGGTGAGAACCCGGAAAAGCCAAAGAGGGGACAGTCCCAGGCACAATCCCTGTCTTTCCTAAGTGCTAAGGTCATGAAAAATGTCATTTCTGTTTCCTTCCATTTTTCCTCACAATTGAAGCTTAGCAATGGCTTCCTTTCAAGATGAAGCCCATGCTAGCATATTGGTTTTAAGAAAGTCACATCCTCACTGTGCTGTGATTCTAAACTGAAGGCTCATAAATAACACAGTTTTCTCTCATTCTTAAACCTGTGATAACTAACACAAACTCATTAAGTCATCAGAATTTGCAAAGGAAATTTTGGGCATAGATAGTCAAAGTTGCAATCATCTAGAATTTATATGTTAATATTTTGGAGCTATAAAGTAAATTTAGAGAGAACAGCTAATCCAACACTTCCTCCTATCAAAGCCAAAAACAGGGAAGGGTCTTGTCATTTGTTTGCTTGGCAGAGAAAAAGAGAAGCATATTCCCAACTGCTTATCAAACGTTTTAGCAACTTCTGTCTTTTTAGCAGAAAAAAAAAAAAACAAAAAAAAAACAAGATTAAAAGAAAGTATACGATTCAAGAAACACTGATGGTTGGTGATTCACAAAGAGTCAAGAAGAAATGTCAGTGAGGATGACTGTCATTCATTTATTCCCTCCGAACAATTTATGGGAGCCTCAGGAGGCCAGACATGGTTCCAGGCACAGGGTACCAGTAATGAGCTAAGCGTACAAAGACTTGGTTCTCGTGAAGCTGACTGTCTAGTGGGGGAGACAGATTTCATATTCACAGACTCGCATATGTGCGTACACATGAAACAAAAACGTCACGTGCTGAGTGCTAAGTACAGATATACTATGACTGTGAAGAAGAAGAAGATGGCGATGCTAAGTTGGAAAGGTCGAGAGGGCCCTCCTGGGGCAGTACCTCTCCTGCGGAAAAGGGCTTTTCTAGCTTACATGGCCTTTGGGACCAGAGGGCTGCACTTCCAAGAGCTCCTCCCTCTGTACCTGGGTCATCTGGAGGGCGTCAATAGGAGGGGGCTTGCCAAGGACCTTGGTCCAGAGACCAAGGATCCCCCGTGGAGGGGGCCATTTTTACGTTCTTGCTTATAGTCCTGCTGCCTCCTGGTCCTCAGAACTCCGGGCTCAGAACTCAGCAAGGGGGCACAAGGTTTTATCCCAGGATTCTAAAACCCCAGTGAAAGACCCTATTCCGGCACAGGGGGGCTCCATGGGCAAGGATAGGGACACCCCCCCGCCAAGGCTAGGTCCAAGCAGGACTGTGGGTCCTTACGGGTCCTTATGGCTGAAGGATTGGAGGCCCTGGGGCCCCTGGGGGGGCTTGGTCGGGTAAGCATCCACCTCCTGACTTTGGCTCAGGTTGTGATCTCATGGCTGTGAGATCAAGCCCCACGTCAGGCTCCATGCTGAGCGCGGAGCCTGCTTGGGATTCTCTCTCTCTCTCCCTCTACCCCTCCCCCACTCTCATGCACTCTTTCCATAATAAAGACTATAAATAAACAAATGAATGGATGAATGAATGAATGAATGAATGAATAAAAGAGTTGGAGGCCTTCCGGGGTGTTAGACAAGCTGGCCAGCTGCTGTGCACCAGGCTAAGACGGGGGTTGGCCAGGGCAGCACGTAAGTCTGACTCCCCACCCCATCCATCCACAGACTCACCAGAAGCGCTCAGGGAACCTCCGATCCCAAGGAGGTTGGTAGAGTACCTCACTGTGCCCGCTGCCTGCCTGCCTCCGCCTGCCCTCAGGGAGCGGTCCCTAAAGTGAGGTCCCAGCCAGCAGCAGGAACAGCGACAGCACCCGGGCCCCTGCCAGAAACGCAGATGCTGGGGCCCACTGCAGACCTATTGAGTCAGAAACCGTGGGGAGGCAGAGCATTGGCCGTTCTGCAAGCCCTCCAGGGCAACTCTAAGCAGCCGCGGTCTGGCGCGCCCTCTCCTCGCGGAGGCTCCCACACAGCTCGCGGGCTGGGTCCTCGCTCTCACCACCCCACAGCCCTATCTGGCAGAGTTGGCCTACGAATGCCATCTTCTCCAAAAAGTTTTGGGAGACAAATGTCCAGCCTTGCCAGCTTCCCTCTAGCCTGGCTCCCATGAGTGACTAATGACAGCACAGCTTTCTTTCCCAGTTAGTGATAAAGACTAGAAAAGAGGTGGGAAGGAAGCCGGAGAAAAGGGCGGACAGCAGGTGCCCGGAGGCTGGAGAGGAGGCGGGGAAGCGTGTGTCGGGCCTGTCATTGCATCATCCCGGGCTCCAAGGAAGAGCGACGAGGGCGTGTCACTCTTATCCCAGCGAAGGGGATTCTTTTTCTGAGACAGTCACAGCAGCCGTGGGGATAAGGTCATATGAATGAAAGTTGTCACGACTTATAAAGACGTTAAAGCCAGCTCCGTAGAGAAATCACTAACCGTGAACGCTAATGGGGCCAAAATTCTATTATATTAAGACATGGTCTCTTTTGTCAGCCTTCTTGCAGATTGATCAGGGGTGGAAAACACTTATTTCTTCCAATAAGATTTTATGTGAAACCCGATATCTAAAACCAACGCACGCCAACAGCATAACTTGAGGTGGGGGAGAGGTCAGAGCCTGCTTGGTCCCCACCCCACTCCCCACCTTCAGCCCTGCAGGGCCTCCCCTCTGCATTCCTGGGGGCCCTGAAAAACGCCTATACTGAGCCCCAAAGCATGGCTTGGAAATAAGTGGTGTTCAGAGAGGGACGGCATCTTTATGGAAAATGCCACAGCGTCAGAGAGACACAGGGCCCAACCCGGAGTCTATGCAGGGCCACCGTCACCACCCCAGCGGAAACACCAGAGCTTAGCAGGAGATGGGCCGGGTGCTTTCCAGCTGAAAGGCTCCTGTATGAGTCTGCTTGAGCTGCCATCACCAAGTGCCTCAAACTGGGTGGCTTAAAACCAGAAATTTATTTTCTCAAGTTCTGGATGCCAGAAGTCCACGATCAAGGTGTTGGAAGGGTCCGCTCCTCCTGAGGCCTGTCTCCTTGGCTTGTAGATGGCCGCCTTCTCCCTGTGTCCTCACATGGTCTTTGTGTCTGTGTCCCAATCTCTTACAAGAACACCAGTCATATTGGATTAGGGCCCACCCCAGTGACCTCTTTTTTTTTTTTTTTTTTTTTTTTACCTTAGTTACTTCTTTAAAGACCTTTTCTTCAAATACAGTCACATTCCGAGGTATTAGGGTTGGGACTTAAACATACAAATTTGAAGGGGGGCACAATTCAGCCAATAGCCCTTCTCAAAAGTGCTTATCCACACGCCACATGGTATAGGAGACACTCCAGGGACCAGAGAGAGGCCCGGGCAGGCCCACACCTCCAGGCCGCTACGCCTCTGGTCCTGACTGCCGCACATGACCCTCTTCCTCTGCCTCTCTGGGCCTCCCTGAGTTCCGAGGGATCCCGGATGTACTGTCTGCTCCCCACCGGCTTCAGAAAGTCCTGGGGCCCTGAAGGGAACTGCCTGGGGCCATAGACTCTTTCTTTCTGTACTTTTTTTTTCATTTCTGAAGAAATCTAATGGCCTCTGAACTGCTCTACTTTGTAAAGAAGACACAACATGGTGAGCAGAGTGTGAGCTAGGCAGAAGCAGGCACAATCTCCGGCCCCTCCCAGCCGCCACGGAGGGCACGCCTGTGTCCCTCTGCGGTTTACGGGACAGACACCCGCCCACTGCTTCTCCAGAGCCACCCTGGGGCCCTTAGGGCTGGCATCACGGGGCACGGCTGAGCAAAGAGGACGGACAGCGCGAACTCAGTTCCGTGCGGAAAGTGAGGCCACGAAAGCCCGCCCCAAGTTCGAGACTGTGCCAGGAGCCGCGGGTGCGGGGGAAGTTTCCGGGAGCCAGACAGGGAGAGACACGGCAGCCCGCCTGGCCTGGGCCTTGGACACCACGAAGAGGAAAACCTCATTCAGGGGCCCCGCCGCCTCCCTCCTCACTCCCAACCCAGCTCCTCCTTGACCAGGCCTGCCTGTAGTGACCTCACCCACGGTTTTGGAATGGCCCTTTTCTGGGGCCGTGTCTGCCTAAATCAGCAGGTAAGTGTGGAAAATGGAGGTCAGGGACTGAGTGCCCAGAACATTCGGTGGAATGAGGGGTGCTGCTCCCTGTAGAACAGTGTTATCTGACTCCCCTTCTCCAGATTCTTACGACCAGAGAGACAGAGAGCCCCTGGAAAGACCTCTGGAAAGACTGCTCCCGAGGTCCGCATCAGCCATGGCAGCTTGGATTCCGGAGCCTTCGTTCATAGCCCCCACTTGCCACAGGGTCTGGATTTACAAGGTGAGACCTTGGTCCCCGCCCACAGTTCGCACGCAGTGCTGTGAACTCGAGCCTCACCGTTCTGGTGTGTAAAAGCTTCTGGAAGGGGCCCCTCGAAGGGCTGAGATGAAATCAGTCATATAGTTGAACACGTCAAAGCCCTTTACAAGTATGGGGTCTTCTCCGGGAAAAAGGAAACACTTTACGTGTTTATGCATTCCCGGTTTTGTTCAGGTCATTTCTGCTTTCCTGGGCGAGTTTCCTTGTGAGCAGGTGTGTTGACTTATGCTCTTGTTTACTCTGCCATCTCCCGTCCCCCTGGACCCCTGGGCAGTCTAGCACCCCTCGAGACAGTGATCTCAGCATGTGGAATAAACTTGACGTCTCTGCAGAGGGGATCCGAAGACGACTGTCCTCCCCCCGCGCATCCAGCCCCCTCCCTGAGCGTGGGTGTCCCTCCTCCCACACTGCCCGCCCCGATCCATGCTCCCTCGTCCTCCCTGGCTCCTCACTCCCCTCCTCCTCGCAGGTGACAAACCGGTGTGTCCTTCCAGAAAGCGCATGGCCAAATGCCAAAGTCAACTCCAACGCACACGGTCAGAGAAACGCACTTGATTTACGGCGTGTGGTTTAGCAAAACTGCTTTCCTGAGCCGTCGCGAAACCAGCCTTGAAAGGACTCCTGGAGTGAGCACAGGGTCAGCAGGAGACCACCGTGGCTGACCTTGAAAGGAAGAGGGGCTTGAACTTTCAGACAAGAGGAAACAAAGCCTGATGGGGAGCACGTTGCCCAAAGAGCCCATCTTAGAGGACGCAAGACGCTTGGCTCAAGGAGTTTCTTCTCGGTGCGCTGTCTCAGCTCACCGCCCCCAGCAGCGCTTGTCGGCTAAGAAGGCAAGTGGCATTTCTCTGACAGGCCAGAGCTATCGGGCGACTCTCCCCTCCGCTGCCCTTCGTTCCCACGTTAGGGCGGTCCCGGCCCTACAGGGTCCCCTGGGCAAGTGGTCCCCTAATTCAGAACAATGATGCTATGCCTGCCTGGCACCTGACGGGCACTTGCCTTGTAAAGGTCTTTCTTAGCCAGTGTCTCAGTTGGCCCTAAATCTTGTGAGGCAGAGGCAGGGGAGGAACTCCCGCTTTCCTTTGACAGAGGCCGGGAAGGCTCAGGAGTGGCCTGGATGTGCCCAAGTGAGCAGCAGGGCCCTGGGGTGGACAGGATTACACCTCATGCACCCTCCTTTCTACGAACCCTGGCCTTCCAGGGGGCACGATGCCCAAGCCCTGCGAGTCACCTGAACTTGCTTTCTGGAGCTGTGTATTCCAGAAGCACCTCCAGACGAGACTTCCAAGCTGACCTTCAGAAATGCCATCTTCAGGGCGCCTGGGTGGCTCTGTCGGTTAAGCGTCCGACTTCAGCTCAGGTCATGATCTCACGGCTAATGGGTTCGAGCCCCACATCGGGCTCTGTGCTGACAGCTCAGAGCCTGGAACCTGCTTCGGATTCTGTGTTTCCCTCTCTCTCTGACCCTCCCCCCTCACACTCTGTCTCTCTCCCTCAAGAATAAACATTTTAAAAAATTATTTAAAAAAAAGAAAGAAAGAAAGAAATATCATCTTCTCCGCCTGTTCCTGGACAGGTTCAGGAAGCTTCTCCTTCAGGACCCAGATGCCCTGATCCCCTTCCCCACCACATGGGCCTTTGGTGACTGACTGCAGGGGTGCTGGCTTGGTTTCCCAAGACTTTTCCTGGTGGGAAAGATTTCTAGGGGCTCCCTGCACACCCTCACATCCTCTGAAAAGCTGCCGAGGACCCCACTTGGGCCTGAAATAGACACTCATAAAGATGATTTCTTCCCCAAAGCTTGGGTTGTCGTTTTCAACACACGAAGCATTCTTTAAAAAACATTTTTTTTTATCTTTAATTATTTTTGAGAGAGAGACAGAGTGTGAGCTGGGGCGGGGGCAGAGAGAGAGGGAGACACGGAATCCGAAGCGGGCTCCAGGCTCCGAGCTGTCAGCACAGAGCCCCATGCCAGGCTCGAACTCACGAACCGTGAGATCGTGACCTGAGCCGAAGTGAGACGCTCAACCGACTGAGCCGCCCAGGCGCCCCCAAAGCATTTTTTTAAAGAGCACAAGGACCACCTAGGTGGCTGAGTTGGTTGAGCGTCCGCGATTTCGGCGCGGGTCATGATCCCAGGGTCTTTGGGTGGAGCCCCGCCCACCTGCTTAAAAAGTCAGGCTCCACCTGCTTAAAAAGTCAGGCTCCACCTGCTTAAAATTCTCTCTCTCCCTCTCTCCCTCTGTTCCTCTCCCCTGCTCGCACTCTCTGTCTCTAAAATAAAAGATAAAAATTTTTAATAAAATAAAGAGCACAAAATATGGCTATTCCTGAAAAGCTTCAGTGCATCCTTGAATACTTCACACGGGGGCCAGTCCCAGAATAAAAAGGAAGCCGTCGGTTTGAGGCCCTCTCTGATTTCAAAAACTGCACAAAATGGCCAGAGGACCGAAACCGGCCCTCTCCCAAATGTGAGGTATGTCTCACTTAGAGATCGAGTCCCAGGGCCAGCTCTACCCCGGTGGCAGCAGAGCCCAAGATCAGCAAGTACGTCACAGGAAACGGCTGTTTCCTGTTTCCGACTTCGGCTCGGGTCATGATCTCGCAGTTGACGAGTTCGAGCCCCGCGTCGGGCTCTGTGCTTGACAGCTCGGAGCCTGGAGCCCGCTTCGGATTCTGTGTCTCCCTCTCTCTCTCTGCCTCTTCCCCGCGCGTGCTCGGTCTCTGTCTCAAAAATAAAGATAAACATTAAAAAAAAAAAAAATTCTTAAATTACATTCATACTGAAGGTTAAGTTCTCAGGGTTGATATAAGAGAACCACTTTTCATCTGGCCTCCAGTTTGCGGTTAACAGAATACTTTAAGACGCATGATTTGATTTCGTCTTTATAATACCATAAAGCGCTCGCTATCCCCTCTCGAAGGGGAACGCCCTAAGGACCACTGAAGGAAACCAGTGGAGATGACGCTTTTTCCTTCTTGCTTCTCCACTGGTGCCATCTTTGACAGGCTTTAAAATCGCTTCCCGGGGTTAGGATCTCGCCATACCTGAATTTCAACCTCTCGAGACCTGCGGGCTCTTCCTTGTTCCCCACCTCGGAGCTCCCCCCACACCCCGGCTTCACGTCCCAAGTGCCTGGACCGTGGGAGGCAGCCTCACCGTGGAGAGGAGCTCGGGCTTCAGAGGGGCACACGGGGCTGGAGTCTGGCTCAGACTTACCGACTGTGGGACCTCAGACGTGGTTGCAGCCGCTCCGACCCTCCGTCCCCTCAGTGGTGGACTCAGGTAATAAAAGCTCTCATGAAGAACAGGGGAGGGGAGGGGATAGTCTCATCGGGGCTGGGGGTGCTCCCCCGGCACACGGTTACCATAGTTAGTGTCATCCCTGGCACTGTTCGCCCACCTCCCCGGCATCTCTCCTCCTCCACCGCACCCATCGGGCACAGCCCCAACAGGGGACCGTCCGGCGTCGCCGTCCCTGCGGAAACGCCTGGAGACGAGCCCCTGAGTCATGCTGCCCAGCCCTCCCCCGCCCCTCCCCCTCAGCGCTCCCTCACCTCGGTCTATTCCCTCCCACGCTTGTCATTTTTCACGGCTCAAAAAGGACGACGAGGGGCGCCTGGGTGGCGCAGTCGGTTAAGCGTCCGACTTCAGCCAGGTCACGATCTCGCGGTCCGCGAGTTCGAGCCCCGCGTCGGGCTCTGGGCTGATGGCTCGGAGCCTGGAGCCTGTTTCCGATGCTGTGTCTCCCTCTCTCTCTGCCCCTCCCCCGTTCATGCTCTGCCTCTCTCTGTCCCAAAAATAAATAAACGTTGAAAAAAGGACGACAAGCCCCTCGTATCACTCACGGCACGACCTCCACTGCCAGAGTCCCCAGTCTGCACCCGCACGGGGCCCAGTCCTGTCCCTGAAGACGTAGGAACGGGACTGAGGCTCCCCTCTGCTCTTGAGAAACACCTCTGCTCTTAAGTGTCTTGAACCAGACCCTTGACCTTCATAGGATTCGGGGCCGTGGGATAGGATGTTGCGAGAGTACTCGGTACCTCGCGAAACCATTTACAAATCTCAAGTGTTGTTACAGATCATATAGTCCCTAATGCCCTTTCGCGTAGCCCTGTTTTTCCCCCCGGCTCATAGATCCCTGAAGAGGGCCGTGTACTTCGTATAGTGATCAACTGAACTCCCCAGAAGTGTTCCATAGATGGTTTTTATGACAGCAGCCATATACATAAACTTAAAACGTGGACCCTCTACTTGGCGGGTTTTTCTTTTTCGAGGTGCATAGAATACAGATACGAGATAAGCATCCCCAGCTACGCAGAAGGGTATACATCTGTGCCATCCGTTAGACCCTGATTCGCTGGGCAGGGCGCATAAAGACGTCTGGGCTTTATAGATGCTTCTCCCAAATGCTGGGGTCTAGAAGCAATCTACTTGAACAGTCCCGGGTCAGTGCTCCCTGCGGCCTGGGGCCTGGGACCGGGAGGCAGCGAGCCCGGCACACTCACGGCCGGCGGGTCAGAGCTGTGCACACGGGGGCTGTGCGCCCATGTGCGGGACCGCTGCCTGGCTGCTGTTGCCGCTGTTATCAGGAACTGGTACCTCTCTCTCCCCACGTAAACAATCAAGGGGAGGAAAGGAGAAAAACCTTAAATATTTGCTTTCCTCTACGAGACCACCTACAAAATGTTGTTGAGACCCTGCCGGCACAATAATCTGTCATGAGTCCAGCTCTGGCCGAATATAAACACCTAGCACGCTCTGAGCAGAGTAGCCAGAAACTGCCAGATGTTTGCACAGGTTTTCCCCTGGGGAGGGAGGAGGGCTCGCCTTCCTCCGGTTTCTGTCCTCTCCTCCTGGTCTTTTCTTCCTGCCCCGTGAAGTACTTTATCAAAACAGTCTGGGTTAGAGATTAGGCAGGCGGAAAGAGTGACTTTTACGACCAAACCAGGGCCCCCCCTCGCCTTCTTTGAAGGGCGCCATGGCTCCGTCGGTTAAGCGTCCAACTTCGGCTCAGGTCGTGATCTCGGGGTTCGTGGGTTCGAGCCCCGCGTCGGGCTCTGTGCTGACAGCTCGGAGCCTGGAGCCTGCTTCCGAGTCTGTCTCCCTCTCTCTCTCTGCCCCTCCCCCGTTCACGCTCTGTCTCTCTCTCTCTCTCTCTGTGTCTCGGAAACAAATACGCGTTTAAAAAAATTAAAAATAAAAATGAAAATAAAAAAAGAAAGAAGTGGAAGGACATCAGTACTGAAATGTTGGCTCACACGGGCTGTCAGCAGTGAGAAGACAGGGCCTCGGCCTCCACAACTGACCTGAAGCCAGAATGGAAGATGAGCAGGGGCGGGAGAAAGGTCCGGAGGTGTGCGGACCAGAGGTCACCTCCACCTGCACCTGGGACATGGGCGATCCCAAGGATCCAGATGACTCGTTGGAAGGTTGTGAAAGCGAACTATTCTAATTGTCACCCGTGGCATGCCCCTTTGGCTCCCTGACAGGGCCTAGAAGAGTGGGAGAGCCGGGAGCCTGTCAGGTAGTCTCTACGCAGATAACCCGAGAGGGTTGGGGGTAGAGGGCAGTATTAAGCAGGGTCCTCTCTGGCTGCTTTCTGCAATTCCACTCTGACCTCCTTCCTCAGATCCAGAGCCATGAGCAACGTCTTCCTCTAGCGAGCTTCCCCAAGCAACTGCCCTAAAAGTGGCCTTTGACTGGGGCCACCATCGAAACAGTCTGCTCCGCTCAGGGCCGTCACCTCCACAGGCCACCTCGGGACCTACGAGCTTCATTTGAGGAGCTGGAGGCACTGTCACCACCGTGGTTTTCACCTCCCCGACACCCCTGTGAGATAGGCAGGAGGTAAGTGTTATTATTCTCTGAGCCTCAGTTTCTCGATCTGTTAAAAGATAAATTAAATCAAAAGCACTATGGTAACACCGAGCTTTCACGAGGAGGCTAAGAGACGTCATGGCAACTCAGGGAAAACTCTTGGCACGGCGGCTGGCACATACCAAGTACTCCGTGACTGTCGTCAAGAAAAGCCAACGGCCCAGCCAAATAAACGAGAAGCCGTTGTAGATCTCGGAATTGTTACGTGACTTTCGTCTGCATTCATCATCTTCCCAGCCCCACGGAGCATGTAGGGGGTTGTTGGGGTTTAGCCCCCAAATCTGAGCCCCTGGTTTGTTCCTAAGTCGTCAATAAAGGTTGAAACGTCTGGACGATGCTCGGAACACAGTCAGCTGAGATGTTATGCCCACACAGGTGACTCCTGTGCAATCGACCCCCCAACCCCACCTCGTACCAATGCTGAGCTGTGTTAGCACCAGGAGGCTGAGACATTGAAGCACGCTGCTGGGTCAGCCATCCACGCTTGGAAGGGCTGGAAGGCAGTCTCAGTGCTGCTTCTGAGGGACAGAATCACCTGGTCAGGCTGACCTGAGGGCGCCTTCCCGAGCTCAGCCTGAGCCCGTGCGCCATCTCCTTTGGCAAGGAGAATTCCCCCTACCGGCAACGCAGCCATTGCGTGGACCCACCCAGTGGATCAGCTGCACCAGGTACTAGAAAAACAACTCCAGGGGAGGCTCGTCTTGAGCCCAAGCCGCCATCTTCCCTCCCTGGAACTTCCGAAATGGTCTCCGCCTGGCCTTTCCACGCACCCCAGCTGTTTTGTCGCCACGCTCCTAACTGTAGCCAGAGACCTCCACTACTTCTGGAATAAAGTCCAGACTCCTTATCAAGCGCGTGAGGCCCTGCAACCCTCATGGAATTTGCCCCACAACAATGCCGCGTTTCAGGGCTTACGTTGTTCCCACCCCCAGGACTTCTGTACACATGGCTCCTCTCTTCTAGAAGCTTCTTTGTCCCCCAAACTCCCCACGATGTGCCCTGGCACAGTTAACGTCCCTTAACCTTCCAGATTTCTATTCAGCTTCCTTTAAGGAAGCTTTCCCCAACCTCCCAGGCAAGGCTGGGCTTTGACATTTGCCTATAGTTCTCCTCACGGACTATGTCATAATTCGTGAATCTATATTTGACCGCATGCTTGATTATTTGATATCTGCCCCAATTTCAACACTCCGCAAGGGGCACCGAGACACAGGTCATGTCTCCCCATCTAGGACCAAGGACAGCATGTAAAAGGCTCTCCCTCCGAGGGCTGCTGAGCTCTTTGAGGAAGGCAGTGCTGTTTACAGAGCACGTTACTCGCGGTGGGTCCTGGGCCAAGGACGCTTAACATCTCTGGACTTCATTTCCTCATCTGCAAGAAAGATGATAACAATAAAGGTTGTCCCTCCCCCGTGGTGGCTGTGGAATTTAAGAGAGTTGATAGTTAAAAGTACATGAAACAAGGCCTGAAACAAGGTACACACTTTATAATTGTTGGCCCTGATGACAATGACTGGATTCCGAATGGATTAAAGACCTTCATGGAAACAGTAAAACTATAAAGCTAATAGGAAAACTATCAAGTTATATACATTCCTGGCTTTGTTACCTACCAGTGAGGCAAGACTTCTCAAATAAGGCTTTAAGAGTACAAATCACAGGCAAAAAGACAGAGGCAGATTAGTTACATGAAAATTAAACCCTTTGTTCAACAAAGGACACTCGTAAACAGGTTGATGACGGATTAAGAGGTTATTTATTTTCCTAACGGCTACAATCAGCAAGGGACTAATATCTAGAATACGCAAAAGACCTTGTAAATTTGAATAAACAAAAAGAGACAGGAACCCCAGTAAGGTACAGAGAAGAAAACCCAGAATCATAACCGGCATACGAAAAGTGTTCCGACGCACCAGTTATTAGAAAAACACAAACACACGGCAATGTGTGTCCACTCCACGCCCGTCATTGGACCGCCATTCGAGTTGAGAAGGTGGACTGTTCTGAGTCCATGTCGCTTGTGAGGGCAAAGTTCCCTCCTGCACGCGGGGGGACTGGAGACCCCCGCAAGGGTAATTCTGCTCCTGAGTCTGCACCCACCAAAACCCTCACTCGTCCAGGAGGAGCTGGCAGAATGTTCCCGCAGCACTGTCTGTGGTAACCCTGGAGACAGCTACGGGCCGTCTGCCGCCCATGGGAGAGTTTCATGGAGTCACACAGGCAAGAAACATTCTGAGCAACCCGGACGGGGCATCAGGAAAGGCAGGAAATAGGTGAGTTTGCTAACGGGATGTCCCGGACATCAATTTTAAAACGCCTGCGAGAAGGGGCACGCGGGGGGCTCAGTTGGTTAAGCGTCTACCTCTTGATCTCAGCTCGAGCCTTGATCTCAGAGTTGTGAGTTCAGTTCTTGCATTGGGCTCCACACCCAGCGTGGAACCTACTTAAAAAAAAAAAGAAAGAAAGAAAG
Source organism: Prionailurus bengalensis (assembly GCF_016509475.1). Classification (NCBI taxonomy): domain Eukaryota; kingdom Metazoa; phylum Chordata; class Mammalia; order Carnivora; family Felidae; genus Prionailurus; species Prionailurus bengalensis. The sequence continues at coordinate 19,114,345 of NC_057351.1, forward strand.
AAAGAAAGAGAAGATCCCAAGACCCATACATACAAAAAGAAACATGGCTGCCCATGGAAGGAGTGGATGGGAGAAGTGGACTGGAGCAAGAAAAGGGAAGTATCAAGAAGCAAACAAGGCAGGAGTAACTCAATCCCTGGCCCTTAAGGTTCAAAGGGAAAGGAGAACAAAAATATTGAACAAATAAACATCCCGTAGAACTTACACTGGATGAAACTGAAATGCTCAGTGCGCCCACAGACGATCCCCTTCCTCCGTGCATGACTTTGTAACCACGACCTTGACATTCTCCTGTGTTATTAATCCCACACCAGCCCCCTGTAAGAATCCTAACATCTCCCAGATCCTCTCTCTCACCACCAGGTCCAAGAAGGCACCTAGCCCTGGGGACTGGGCTTCTAGAGAACTCCCTTCCACGCATCCCCAGCCCTTGGCCAGCCACAGCCAGGCTCCTCTCCCTTCTTCACCAGCCGTGTCTGCGTGGTTCCAAGAGCAGGTCCCTCGTGCCACTCTCATGCTTTAAATCTCTGTCTCCTGACTCAAATTAAAATTTTCATCAAGTATATGACTCGCTCTACGCAGGCTGCCATAAGAGAATACCACCAGCTGGAGGGCTTACCAACAGACATTTGTTCCCCACAGTTCTAAAGGCTATAAGTCCAAGATCAAGGGGTCAGCAGATTCTGTTCTTGGGGAGGGCTGTCATCGTGTCTCAAAGATGTCCTCACGTGGCAGAAAGAGAATGAATATCTCTCTCTTCCTCTTCTTATTAAGCCACTAATCCCATCATGGGGCCCCACCCTCATGACCTCATCTAAACCTAATGACCTCCCCAAAGTGCCACCTCCAAATACCATTGCACTGGGGGTTAGGACTTCAGCATGTGAATTTGGGGAGACACAAACATCCAGCCCACAACAGCACATCAGGCCCTCCACAATCTGATACCAACCTATCCCTCCAAAGCACCCCCACTGCACCCACCCAGACATCTTTCACACTGCTTCTCCCTTCCTTGCCTTTATGCATGCTGTTCCTTCCAAATCTGCCGGGAGAACCTGTCCTCATACTCCAGGATCCGGCTCTAGTCCCCTTTCCTCGGGGAAGCCTTCCTCGTGCCCTTCCCGGGCAGTATTGATCCCCCTTTGAGACACCATGGTGTCTTGTGCACATTTGAGCCTCCCAAGTAGGTTAAGCGCTTGGTCCCTGTGGTTCCTGTAGCCCCTGTGCTCGCCCAAGTCAAGGCACCGTGGGGCAGCTGCTTAGATGCTATCTGCTTCCCTCGTCACGTGAGCTCTTCAAAGAGGGAAGCAGACCTTTCTATAAACAAAGTGACAGGCCCTAACAGGGTGTTGGGCACATGGCAGGAGCTCCAAAGATACCTGCTGGATGGTGGAATGAGTGGCTGATTAATAAACGTAGCCCTGGGGGGCGCCTGGGGGGCTCAGTCGGTTGAGCGTCCGACTTCGGCTCAGGTCGTCATCTCACAGTTCGTGAGTCCGAGCCTCGAGTCGGGCTCCGTGCTGACAGCTCAGAGCCTGCAGCCTGCTTCGGATTCTGTGTCTCCCTCTCTCTCTTCCCCTCCCCCCACTCATGCTCTGTCTCTCAAAAAATCGATCGAGGGGCGCCTGGGTGGCGCAGTCGGTTAAGCGTCCGACTTCAGCCAGGTCACGATCTTGCGGTCCGTGAGTTCGAGCCCCGCGTCAGGCTCTGGGCTGATGGCTCAGAGCCTGGAGCCTGCTTCCGATTCTGTGTCTCCCTCTCTCTCTGCCCCTCCCCCATTCATGCCCTGTCTCTCTCTGTCCCAAAAATAAATAAACGTTGAAAAAAAAAATTTAAAAAAAAAAAAAAAATCGATCGATGTTAAAAAAAAAAACTAAAAATAAGAAAATAAACATAGCCCTAGCACCGTGAGCTGTAACCATCTGCCCATGCTTCTCTCCCCTGCGTTAGGAGATGAAGCCCTCGAGAACGGGGAGAGCCTTACCCAGTTTGCATCTCTAGTGCTGGCACAGGCAGGCCCGTGGCGCGAGGGAAAGGTGTGCTTCACTCGCTCGTTCTGGCTCTTCCAGTACTTGGACAACTTATAGCCACTGTTTCTCTGAAATCCTGACCCTCGAGGACAGCCTCCGGGAAGGCGGGGGCAGGGAGGGTTGCGCAGCCCGCTTCGAATCCCAGCTTTGTATCCCGGCTGACTATCCCAGCTTTGGAGGCTCAGACACCGGGAGCAGCCAGTGGACCCAGCATGCAGCGGGAACGGGGGAGCCACAGGGAAGGCGTGCACACCTTGTGGGCAATGCGTGCGTGCCAGAGAGGGGCGGGGGGGGGTCTGGGTGACTGGGAGAGTGAAGGGTCAGTGTGGTGCAGCCATGACAAACAGAAGACCCGTCAGAGAGCATGCTTGCTGCCAGGAGGAAATCAGAGCGCATCAAAGCCCTGGCCTCCTTTGGCTCAGACCCTCTGACCAGCCCCTCTGCAGACCCAGCCACGGAGCCCTCTGCACTTGTTCTGTGCCTCAGACACTGGTTCTCTTCCTCTTAAAAAAAAAAAAAAAAGAAAAAAAAAAAGCAAAGAAAAAGAGAGAAGAGAAGACTAATTAAAAACAAACGACTTACCCCCTCTCCATCAGCTTTCAGGATCGCGTTGCAATCATCTCAAGGATTTAGAGATCTTTTTCCTCCGAAACCGTGGCGATCTCATTATTTATTCACTCTAGGCGTCTTCTCGCCGCTGAAATGTGCAGCCTGAATTCTCGTCTGCCAGAGGCTTCGAACGATGAACTGATCAGAGCACTGAGCCTGGAGTCCAAGCCCTGGTCCACTGTGCCTCAATTTCCCCACTCAGAAAGCAGCGGACCTGTTGGTCTGTGAGGCAGCACCATCCAACAGAACTTTCTGTGGGGAGGGAAAGGTCCTAGATTGCCCAGCCCAGTAACCCCTGGCCACATGTGACTTTGAAAGGCGGCTAGTGCCACAGAGGACTTAGTTTTTAATTAAGTGGATGAATGAATATTAATTTATATTTAACTAGACAGTGCAGCTCTCAGATGTGACCTAGAGCAGACTTTACACTTATGTCCAAAATTCGCCTTTCCCCTACTTTGCCTGGCCATTTCCTCCTCGCAGGGGTAACGGGTTATTCACTACAGGGGACCTGTAGACGTAGGACCTGGGCCAGGATGGGCAGAGTTGAGCGTCAGAGAGTGGGGAGCGCCAGGAGAGCAGTGGCACCATGAGGAGGCAAGGACACCTGGGAGGCACCCAGAGCTCCAGCAGACACGGGGCAAGAGCAAGAGAGCAGGGCTAAGTTCAAGTACTCTGGCGCCCGGGGCTCTCTGGCACCCAGCTCAGACTTTGCTATACTCTGCGATTCAGCCAGAACCGAATCTCCCTGGACTAAAACCAAGGTGCTCCTTCTGGAGACTCCAGGGAAACATATTTCTTTGCCTTTTCCAGCTTCTACCGGCTGCCCACGTTCCTTGGCTTGTGACCCCTTCCTTCATGCTCAAAGCCAGTAACTTTAGACCTCATCCTTCCCAGATCACATCACCGTGGTATCCTTCACGTCTCCTTCTCTGCTCTCTCCTGTCTCCGGTATCACATTTAAGGGCCTTGTGATTATACTGGGCCCACCAGGGGTCAGCTGATCAGCAATCTTAATTCCATCTGCCACCTTAATCCCCCTTTGCCAGGTAACCTGTAGAGTCATAGGTTCTGAGGATTAGGATGTGAACATCTTTGGGAGACAACTCTTTTGAGAACGACCGAGCCTTAGCAAGAGAGGAAAAGAAGGCAAAGTTGCCCTAAGCAAGGAGCCGTGGCTAGTGGGCCACACCAGGCAGAGGTTAGAAGCAGGACCCCAGAGTGGCCTGGCACAGAGAGGGGGTCTAGGTCATCAGACATCCATGAACAAGTCCCGGGAGGGCCTGGAAATTACCCCGACCTGATAGGAGGACAATGCAAATCCGGCAGGGCTGGCGTTGGGAAGGACCCTCTCGAGAGGACCCAGAGTGACACAACAGTGAATGAGCAAGCTGAAGCACACATCAGCCAGGATCCAAAGTACGTCCAAGGGAAGTCTAGAAGCCAGAGCTGCTCCTCTTAAGGTGGACTGTAGCTTTGTCCCATCCTCATTGCAACGTTCATATATTGTAAAAATTACACTTGAAAACTGGGATCACGAGTTTGCTCGGTGACAAAGGAGCTCCAGTTTGTGGTTTAGTCTACGGTGTATCAGGGAAAAAAGAGGAGGCGGGCTATTTGGGGGTGGGAGCGGGGGCTGGAAGGAGAGAAGAGAGAGATCCAGTCAGGACCAAGGCAGCTCTATTACTCAGAATTCTCCAGAGAAACAGAGCAGAGTGTATATACAGAAGGAGATTTATTATACGGAGTTGGCTCCCATAGTTATGGAAACTGACAAGTCCCAAGATCTGCTGTTGGCCATCTAGGGACCCAGGAGAGCAGATGTTTTGGTATGAGCCCAAAAGCAGGAAAAAACTCAAGTCCCAGCTCAAAGCACTCAGGCAGGAGGAGGTCCCGCTTCTTGAAGAAGAGTCAGCCTTTTTGTTCTATTCAGGCCTTCGAGGGATGGGCTGAGACCCACCCACATTAGGGAGAACCATCTGCTTTACTCAGTCCACGGATCCAAATTTTAATCTTATCCCCAAACACCCTCAAAGACACACCCAGAACAATGTCTGACCAAAGGTTTGGGCACCCCGAGGCCCAGTCAAGTTAACACATGAAACTGACCATCACAGCAGCCAATGTCCCCGGGCACCAGTCAACGAGTAGCCCAAAGGTACGGTCCTTGCAAATTCCAATAGCAGCCAAGACTCTCAGGAGAAAGGGTATGAACACTCTAAGTTGCTAACGGGAGCCATCAATATGCCACATTCCGGTGGCTGTATCCCAACGTATTCTCACCTGCCCCTCTCCAGACACACACCCTCACACCCTGACAACGTGGAATGCAGCCCTCCTCTGTGCTCCTAGACCTCGGTGCAGCCTTTTCTATCACAGACCTTAAGTACTGGGCACTCATCTCTGGTTTACTTTTCCCTCTCTTCCTAAGCGGTGGGCTCCCGGAGAAGAAGACCCTGTAGACTGGGTATTCCCAGAGCCCAGCAACTAGCAAATGCTTATAGAGTGTTCACTAAATAAATGCAGTAGTGGAAGTTGTAGTAAAGCCATGGCTAATTCTTTTAAGGTTTAATTCATTTGGGAATAAGAGGTTACACCAGTTCCAGGAGCAGAAATACAGGCCATGAAATGGATTTCCAAGTCAAATAGGTACGCCTTTTTCCTTGAGAGTGGAAATAAATTGGCTTCTACCACACGGAATTTATAAGCGCGCCTGCAGGCAAGGAATATTTACGTTGCTATCATTTACCAGCAACTCACAGAGTTGTAAACTAGCCCAGAGACAATGAAAGTTGTCAAGAGAATCAGATAGCTCAGAAGGCGCCGCATGAAACACTAGTTTTCCATTGAGGACATCCGAGAGTATTTTTGGCCACTTCTAATTCTATCACATTTTTTCCCCGACAGTGTCTGTCCCCTGCAATCATACTAATCTCAAAGCGAGATTATTCTCGAGCACAAAATAAGGCTTCCATCAAGTTTGGCTTGGTTATTTCCACAGTGCCCGCTACTCCATAGCCCTCTTGCGAGCGCTTTGAAGCATCCAGAACTAGCCACAAAATTGCCTTGTATCTGGACTTTGCATGAGGGATCAGCTTGGATTTTAAGAACTTTTCTTATCTGCTCTTCTGAGGCTAGAAAACCATACCCACCACTCCACCAGCTTTCTCCTGCAGAGTCCTATACATTTCAATTCTTTTCTGGAAGTCTCCCAAATATCCTAAGCTTCCTAACCCATCAGGAGGTAACCTTCCAGAGCACCAACAGGGCTGACCCCTGGGAGCCAGCTACTAGGTCAGTTTTTCTCAAAGGATTTTGTAGACATTGTCTTGAAAAGCACAAATTTTATTCCTTAAAAGTGGTTTGTCATACCCGATTTAGCGAGCATTGTTCTCAGATACAATGCTCCACATACCTCTTTTTTGTACCATCAATTTGTTTAATTATATCACGATTGAAAGGAAGACAGTTTCTTACTGAGCCTATGCTCAGTAAGAATATCTAGAATTTCCAAGAGCAGTAAGGAGACTTACTTAGTGTCTGAATTCTGTGAGATTAGCGAAAATTTAAGATTGCTTTAAGTGTTTTATTTCTCTTTGCCAAAATGGAATTTACTAAATTGTTGTGTATTACACAGAGCACTTAAGAAGAAAGAGAAAAAAAACATCCTTTTATATGCAGAAAATAGAAAGTAAAACAAATACACAAAACACCAAGATAGATAATCACAATAAAATTTCTCTCTAGGGGCGCTTGGGTGGCTCAGTCGGTTAAGCATCAGCTTCGGCTCAGGTCATGATCTTGAGGTTCATGAGTTCCAGCTCTGAGTCAGGCTCTGTGCTGACAGCTCAGAGCCTGGGACCTGCTTCCGATTCTGTATCTCCCTCTGTCTCTGCCCCTCTCCTGCTCACACACACACACTCTCTGTCTCTCAAAAATAAACATTAAAAAAAATTTTTTTAAAAACCTTTTCTCTCCATTCATTCAGTCCTATGAAATCACTGTTGTTCTGCTGAATCTTGGGCTATTACTCTCATGAAGCCATATGCGTCTCAACTAAAATATTCTGGAAATCCTGACTCAGCCTACTGGCGTAGCCTAAAAGTTGTTGAAGTGATGTCAGCTCAAAAGCCTGTACCCAAGAGTCTAGTCTAGTCAGTAGTTTGAACTACCTGGTACGCTTCTTTTCCATGAGTCACTGAGATGGTCTTTGTTGAAGACATAATCTCTGGTCTGTACTTTATCACAAAACCTCAGGCAAGCTTTAGAACTAACAAAAACTCTCCGTACATTACGAAGACTTAATGACTCTTGTTAACTTGTTACTTGTAACTTTTAAATATAGAAGGTCAGGTGAGAGTTCCCAGTGATAAGCATCTGACACAAAAATGTGCTTGTTCCTCTGCATGCAAAACAAAGAAAATAGTGCCGTTCCAAAAGACTTTTTTTAGACAAAATATTTTTTAAGAAGAGTGATTAAACTTCTTTTCAAAAAGCTCAGTGAATGTTAAGTCTGATTTGTAATGAATGAATATAATTTTTGTAGAGGAAAAAAATTGAGATATACATACAATAATCCTAGAACATATGGAGGGAGGTAGGGGTGGTAAGGGAAATCAGGTGTCTCTTCACTGGACAGAATTTATTTGCATGTCTAGTAACAAGAATTGTTTACTTTGCTGCAATTGTCTACAATTCAGAGTCATAAAATAGCCCAAAGGCAATGAAACGTGCAACTGCCTAGAACTGGAAAACTCACAAGGCTCTGCCCCTTGTGAAACTATATAACCTATAGTTTCTCACTGAAGAAAAACAGCAATTTTTTTGTTCCACTGAAAAATCTTCTCCTTATTGCCCTTGGAAAGATGGTGGAGAAGGAAGCACCAGGACTCTAGCTCCCCACCTACACAAAAATTGCACCAGCAGAATCTGTCTGATGTGACTGTTTTGGGACTCTGGAGATGAATTAGTAAGTTGGGTTGCCATAACAGAATGCCACAGATTTGGTGGCTTAAACAACAGGACATTATTTTCTCACAGTTATAGAAACTAGAAGCCCCAAATCCAGGTGACATTGTGTTTGGTTTCTGGGGAGACTTTTCTTCCTGGTTAGTAGATGGTTGTCTTCCTGCTGTGTTGTCACATGGCAGAGGGGGATGGTAGGAATAGAGGGAGAGAGAGAAAGAGAGACAGAGAGAGTGCTCTGGTATCTCTTTCTTTTGCTGGAAGGACACCAGTCCCTTTGGATAAGGGCCACACACTTTCAATGTCTTTTAACCTTAATTATTTCCCTGAAGACCCTTTCTCCAAAGACAATCAAAAAGAGGGTGAGGACTTCAACATATGAATTTTGGGAGACCATAATTCAGTCCATATCAAGAGACTACTGAAGGTTTGCAACTTCCAGGAGAAGGCTCGGACAGTAAACGGTAATTAATTTCAGTCAATTTCAGCTCTTAGAAAAGTAGCAGCTACCCATCCTCCAACCTCCAGCCCCGGGACAAGCATCTCTGCCCACATTCCAGGAGAAGCTCACACACAGCTTGTGAGAGCCATATTGGACACTAAGGAACTTATTCTCCAAGTAATAGGAATCTGTGCTCTGATCACTGATTGCTACTTCTGACTGCGGAGGTTCAGACATATAGGTGAGCGGCCATTGTCGCAAGCCCCTCCCCCTCTTGTTGAAGGGACTTCCTGGGGACTTAAAGGGCTGGAGTACCATTTTCCCTTCATTTTTCACTTTTTCTCCCTTTTGAGAGACAGACATTTAAGGACCAGGATATTCAAAGCCACAACGTATAGCAGGGGAAAACATAAACTCAGAAGACCTGAGAAGACCTTACATTTACACCTCAGGCTTACATCCATGGCAAAGAGACACCCTACAACAACAACCAGCAAAGCATGGGAAATGGGGAGAATTGAATCTTCAGAATTACCACATTGTAAGACTCAAGTGTCCCATTGTCAACAACAGCAACAACAAAAAAAATCACAAGGCAAACCAAAAAACAAAAAGGTGTGAACCATTCAAGGGAAAAAAATAAATCAACAGAAACTGTCCCTAAGATCAGATGGTGGATTTACTGGACAAAAACCCTAAACACTGTCTTCAAAATATTTGAAGAGCTAAGACAACACGTGGACAAAGTCAAGAACATGACGTGAACAAAATGAAATATCAATAGATAGGAAACATTGAAAAGAAACCAAAAAACATCTTGGAACTGAAAACTACAATAACTAAAATAAAAAATGTACTAGAGTGATTCAGGAGCAGATTTGGCAGAATAAGAAAATCAATGAACTTGAAGTTAGGACAATCGGAGTTATTGAATCTGAGAGACAAAAAGAAAAGATTGAAGGAAGTGACCAGAGCCTAGGCACCTATGGGACACCGTTAAGCTGATGAACATACACATTGTGGTAGTCCTAGAAAGCACACAGAGAAAAGAGGGGCAGAGTATTCATTTGAAAAATAAACAAAACATCCAAAATTTGATGAAAACCATGCATATAAACACCCAAGAGGCACAATGAACTCCAAGTAAGATAAACTCAAAGAGACCCACGTGGAGGTACATTGCAATCAGACTTTCAAAAGCAAAAGACAAAGAGAAGATCTGGAAAGCAGCAAGAGAGAAGCAACTCATCACATCCAAAGGATCCCTAGTAATATTATCACCAGATTTCTCATCAGAAATCTTGGAGGCCAGAAGACAGCGAGTTGATAGATTCAAAGTGTTGAAGAAAAGAAAAACTGTCAACCGAGAATTCTATATTCAGCAAAACTGTCCTTCAAAAAAATGAGAGGAGTTAAGATATTCCCAGATAACTTAAAACGGAGAGAATTCATAATGTCTAGACCTGCCCTGGAAAAAAAAAATGATAAAGGGAGTTCTGCAGGCTGAAGGACAGTAGATGTTCTCAAAGCTTAATGATCTCAGGTAAAAGTAAATACGTGGACAATTATAAAAGCTACTATTTCTTTAACTTTGGTTTGTAACTCCACTTTTTGTTTTCTACATGACTTAGGAGACTATGCATAAAGAGACAATGGTTAGTCTGTTTTTTGGACAGAAAGGCATAAAATGCATAAAGAGGCAATTTTGTGACATCAACAACTGAAATAGAGTCAAAGGTGTCTAGCAGCAGAGTTTTTCTTTATGTTATTGAGTTAAGCTGGTATAAATTCAAAATGAGTGTTATAATTTTAAGATGTTAAATGCAATCACCGTGACAGTCATAGGCACACACAAAAATAGCTATAAATAAACAGAATGAGAAGGGAATTAAAATGCTTTAATACAAAAAATTACTAAACACAAATAAAGACACTAATGCAAGAAATGAGTGAGGGGTGCCTGGGTGGCCCAGTTGGTTGAGCAGCCGACCTTGGCTCAGGTCATGATTTCACAGTTTGTAAGTTTGAGCTCTGTATCAGGCTCTGTGCTGACAGCTCAGAGCCTGGAGCCTGCTTCGGATTCTGTGTCTCCCTCTCTCTCTGACCCTCCCCTGCTCACGCTCTCTCTCTCTCTCTCTCTCAAAAATAAATAAACATTGGGGCGCCTGGGTGGCTCAGTCGGTTAAGCAGCCGACTTCGGCTCAGGTCATGATCTCGCGGTCCGTGAGTTCGAGCCCCGCCTCGGGCTCTGTGCTGACAGCTCAGAGCCTGGAGCCTGTTTCAGATTCTGTGTCTCCCTCTCTCTGACCCTCCCCCATTCATGCTCTGTCTCTCTCTGTCTCAAAAATAAATAAACGTTAAAAATTAAAAAATAAATAAATAAATAAACATTAAAAAAATTTTTAATAAAAAAAATTTAAAGATAAAAAATGAAATTAGCGACAAATTAGCTATGAAGTGTATAGAAAACAAACAGCAAAATGACAGAAGCTTCTGCTTCTCAGTAATTACTTGAAGTATAAATGGATTAAACTCTCCAATCAAAAGCTGAGATTGGTTAGATTTTTAGAATGGATTGAAAAACATGACCCCACTATATGTTGTCTATAAGAAACTCACTTTAGATTCAGATATGCAAATAAGTTGAAAGTGAAAGCACGGGAAAAAAGATTCTATGGAAATAGGAAATAAAAGAGAGCAGGGACGGGCTATACTAACATCAGACAAAATAGACTGTAAATCAAGGTTATGAGAAATAGAGAAGGACCATACACACACACACACACACACACACACACACATATATGTGTGTATATATATATATATATATATTATTCAACCTTAAAAAGAGGAAATTCACACGTTATATAACATGGGTGAACCTTAAGGACGTTATGCTGAGGGAAGTAAGCCAGTCACAAAAGAACAAATACTGAATAGGCAAATTCACAGAAACAGACAGTAGGATGGCGGTTGCCAGGGGTTCAGGGGAGGAGGGAATGGGGAGCTATTATTTCACGGGGACGGAGTTTCAGTTTGGAATGATGAAAACATTCTGGTGATGGATGGTGGTGAGGGACGCATCACAATGTGACTGTACTTAACGCCACTCAATTGTACCCTTAAACACAACGAAAGTAGAAAATTTTACAGGGCGCCTGGGTGGCGCAGTCGGTTAAGCGTCCGACTTCAGCCAGGTCACCATCTCGCGGTCCGTGAGTTCGAGCCCCGCGTCGGGCTCTGGGCTGATGGCTCAGAGCCTGGAGCCTGTTTCCGATTCTGTGTCTCCCTCTCTCTCTGCCCCTCCCCCGTTCATGCTCTGTCTCCCTCTGTCCCAAAAATAAATAAACGTTGAAAAAAAAAATTAAAAAAAAAAAAAAAAGAAAACTTTACATGTACATTTTCCCACAATTTTTAAAAAGTAAGTAATTTTTTAAGGTCTTCCAACATGGTTCCTAGCAGTCGCTTGTATTTATTGAGCGCTTTCTATGTGTCCTCCTGGTACTCTATCAGTGCTTATCAAAATAAGAAAACTGAGACACGGGAAAGTTAAATACTTCATCCGAGGTCACGGAGTTTGTTAATGGTGCGTCTCAGGTTTGAACATTAGACGTATGACCAGATTCCCATTCTTAGCCCCTATGCTGTCCTACCTCTAAAATGAGTGAACGATTAGTACTTTGTAAGTTACCGTTATTGTGACTGTCGTGAGGTGATCTTAGATCAGTTGTTTTGCAGTTCTGTCCTCCCTGGGTTGTAAAACTGAAATTCGGAACTCCCTCACGTGGTTGTGAGCTCTTTGCTTAGCAGCAGTAGGAAGTGGTGTGGCCAAATCAGGGTGAAGTAACCTCCCAAACGGCGGGTCCCAGACTCAACCACTCAGAGGGTCTTCTAAGATGGCCTCCTATGACGTTAGAAGCCCAAATGTCAAATTTAGTGCTCACTTGCTGTGTGCTTATGGACAATACTTGACTTCTCTGAGCGTCTGCTTTTTTATCCGAAAAAAAAAAAAAAAGAAGTCATAACATCCTCTTGCAGGGCTGTCGTGAATGTGATTCAAATGTCCTCAGGCCTCACTGGTCTGTGGCGATAAATGATACCACGTCAGTGTTAAGACGCAAATTTCACTGGCTCAGGACCCCCACCAGTTCATCAGGCAACTCAAGCTATGGATTTTCATTTCACCCTCAGCAGAAGACTAAATATCTCAATATGAGATACACATGTTCAGGGAGAATCTGCAAAGCCATATGTATGCTAAATAGATTACAGCTATTATTTTTATTGCTTTAAACAGCACCCCAGGCCAAGGTGGAATCATGTCTATATTAACAATTTTAGAGATTTAGACTCTTATTTTCTGACTAATCCCCACTCGCTTCAAACAGAAAACCTATGGGAGTAAACTTTGCACAGCAGTATGCATATTCCCAGAGGAAATGGAAGGCTTTCCGAGAACGGCACGGACTCGTAATCATCTTAGGGTGATCTGTTTTCAGAGCCTCAATTTCCATAGGTACCCTTCCCTAAAATTGATTTGCCTGCGATCGTGCCTGTAGAAGGGGGGTGAGAGGGGGTTGTCCTTTCTCACCACCCCACACAGAGCTATCCTTCCACCATCTTGTTTTGGCGCATTGTTTCCAGAGGACGTAAACTTCCCAGTCACCTCAGAGACCATTTAAGGGAATGTCTGTGACTGTTGAGTGGCTAACACTTTTGCCAGGGTGGGGGAGGGGCAGAGCACGCAATTCTCTTTTTTCCCTACCCAGTTGAAAAAGGATCTTCTCCTGTATGCTCCTAGAGCATTAAAAATTTTTGATGTGTTGGGTTATCGCTTAATCATTGGCATGGAACTCAGAAAGAATTCAAAGAATTGAGGGAAATTTGCAACCACGTTTCATTCCCATCCATTCATTTGACCAATGTTTGTTACTTTTTACCAGTATAAAGAGGACAAAGAGGAAAGAATGTATGCTGAACTGTGTCTCATTCTGACATAGGGATCATCTATCTGTACTAATAATTTTTTTTTTAATTTTTTTTTCAACGTTTTTATTTATTTTGGGGACAGAGAGAGACAGAGCATGAACGGGGGAGGGGCAGAGAGAGAGGGAGACACAGAATCGGAAACAGGCTCCAGGCTCCGAGCCATCAGCCCAGAGCCCGACGCGGGGCTCGAACTCACGGACGGCGAGATCGTGACCTGAGCTGAAGTCGGACGCTTAACCGACTGCGCCACCCAGGCGCCCCTGTACTAATAATTTTTTAGATCTACTCTTTCATTAAGAAAAATATATATTTTTTTAGAGGGGGGCAGGGCAAAGGGAGAGGGGAAGAGAATCCCAAGGAGGCTTCACATCCAGTGCAGAGCCCAATACAGGACTCAATCTCACCACCCTGAGATCATGACCTGAGCCAAAATCAAGAGTCAGATGCTTAACTAACTGAGCCACCCAGGAGCCGCAAGAGAAGTATTTTTTTTTTTAATGTTTATTTATTTTTGAGAGAGACAGAGACAGAGTGTGAGCGGGGGAGGGGCAGAGAGAAAGGGAGACAGAGCAGGGTCCAGGCTCTAAGCAAGCTGTCAGCACAGAGCCCCACGCAGGGCTCGAACCCACAAACTGCAAGATCATGATCTGAGCCGAAGCCAGACGCTTTACCAACTAAGCCACCAGGCTCCCCAAGAGAAGGAGTTTTAATCAAATTTTAGTTTCCTCTTTTATCTAAATGTGTTCTATATTATCGCTCTGATCAATTATAATGAGAATGCAATCCAGAAAAGAAAAAAAAAAGTTTAAATAAATACAGCTTTGTGGTCACGAGGATGTTAACATTTTTAGATTTCAACTTACATCTATTTGTCTGGGAGCTAAGATGGGATGGTCAACAAAAGACAATGATTTTATAATTAGATTAGAGTTTTAGGGTTAGGATTAAATTAGGATTGGGAGGAATGACTGGGAAATAGTTATTCAAAGAGAAAAGGGAACAATGGAAAACTTCCAACTATTGAGGTAAATGTGTCTTGTATCCATGAAAGTGGATATTGGAAATTATCCAATTACTACGATTCCGCTGGAGTCCTTTAAAAAAAGACAATATAGGGGCGCCTGGGTGGCTCAGTCGGTTAAGGGGCCGACTTCGGCTCAGGTCATGATCTCGCGGAACGTGAGTTCGAGCCCGGCGTCGGGCTCTGTGCTGACAGCTCAGAGCCTGGAGCCTGTTTCAGATTCTGTGTCTCCCTCTCTCTGACCCTCCCCCGTTCATGCTCTGTCTCTCTCTGTCTCAAAAATAAATAAACGTTAAAAAAAAAATTTAAAAATAAATAAATAAAAAAGACGATATAGCGGTTTTATTTTAAAATGTCAGTACTTACAATATGTTACACATTCTTCTCTGTGGCTATTGTGAATGTATGTGAAGCATTTTAGATGCCAACTCAAAAATCTACAAAGACCACATTAACGTCATGGGGAAAAGGTATTAAACAGCGTATGAGCAAAAAATGTGAAGACCCTTGACCTAGAACCATTCTCGACCCAGCAAATGACCTGACAGGGTTGGCCTGACCCCACCAGGACTGGGCCTTGCACTTGGTCCGTCTCTGTCATCAAAAGATACACTGAAGCCGATTAAAATTTTTATTTAATTGAAAAATGGATTTACCTCGGACAGCACCAAACCGGAAGTGACCAGGAGCACTCCGCCAACAGGAGTCAGTGGAAAGACTTCCGGAGAGAAGTTTCAGAAGCAAAGAAAGGACCTTACTTGAATGGCTATGACTTAAAGCCGAGGTAGCTGTTCGTCATTGGTTGTCTTTAGCTGTCAATTTTGAAACGTTGAGACATCTACAGGCTTAGATTTTAGTTTGATTAGGTAGGCTGGAGGCCACCAGAGCAGGAGGTGCGTGTAAGTATGTGTATGTGTTGGGGAATGTGTTTTGGTCTGTGATCCCGTATGGGGGGGGGGGGGGGGGCTGTGAACAAATGTGTGTTAGTCTGTATGTCTGTGCATTGGGGTATGTGTATGTGAGGGTCCGTTGAAAGGTGTGTGTGTTGAGAGCTATGTGCACGTATGAGCGTGTGTTGGAGAACGTATGTTGGTTTGTGTGCCCGCTGAGGGTGGGGAGGCTGCGTGGGTACGTGTGTGCAGATGGGTTTGGCTGTGAGCGTGGGTCTCCGTGGCCGTGTGCGGGGAAGGGGTGCCGGAGGTTGTGCGCGCAGGGCCGCCTCACCCGCCCCTCTCTGTGAGGAGCTTCGTCGGTCACACACGGGTGGATACGGCCAAGCCAATGCCGGAGTCCCCGGCGCCATCTTGGGTTGTCAGGCCTGAACACGGCAAAGGGGGGAATGATACAAAAATACGGCTTTAGGATTTGATTCATTATCACTTTTTTTTTTTAATTTTTTTTTTCAACGTTTATTTATTTTTGGGACAGAGAGAGACAGAGCATGAACGGGGGAGGGGCAGAGAGAGAGGGAGACACAGAATGGGAAACAGGCTCCAGGCTCTGAGCCATCAGCCCAGAGCCCGACCCGGGGCTCGAACTCACAGACCGCGAGATCGTGACCTGGCTGAAGTCGGACGCTTAACCGACTGCGCCACCCAGGCGCCCCTGATTCATTATCACTTTAACAATGGCTCAGCAGAGTTGCGGCTTTCCTCATGATGCAGCAAAGTATGAACATCCAAAATGAGGAAAGGGTTATAAAATACGAAGCGGTCTTTAATCCACTTGGGTTTAATAGCACCTCTTGGAAATACATGATTACCATGTAAGTTGCATCAAATGTCCTCGAGCACCAGAGCCCATGTTGTCCTCATACGGCTGACGTCCTGGTAGGAAAATTGTATCTTTAAATTCGCCTCCAGGGGCGCCTGGGTGGCGCAGTCGGTTAAGCGTCCGACTTCAGCCAGGTCACGATCTCGCAGTCCGGGAGTTCGAGCCCCGCATCGGGCTCTGGGCTGATGGCTCAGAGCCTGGAGCCTGTTTCCGATTCTGTGTCTCCCTCTCTCTCTGCCCCTCCCCCGTTCATGCTCTGTCTCTCTCTGTCCCAAAAATAAATAAACGTTGAAAAAAAAAAATTAAAAAAAAAAAAAAAATTCGCCTCCAGATTAATTGAGTCCAGAGAAGCATTCCTTGTATAAGAGGATAAAGCGAACCCCGGGAAGGACTTAAAAGCCTAACATGAAATCTTTTACATTAGCAGGGGGCTGTCACAATTGTGTATCTGATGTCACGGCAAATTTTATTCTTCACATTCAAATCCTGCCACCCGGGCGGAGACAAGAGACTTTTTACTGCAGAATGCGGGAAAGAAGCCGAGACAGCCAGCCGGGTGTCATCTCGCATTGTGACTGTAATTCTACCCACGTGTGCACAGGGCCACTCTGAGAAAACCTTACGTACCACGTTCTGAAACAGATCCATTCACGTTTTCAACATCAAAAAAGAGTTCTTTGCCTTGCAAAGGGATTCCCAGAGGAGCTCACTTGACTAGAAAGTTCCTCTGCAGCGTTTAAACAGTTCCTGTTTACAAAACACCTATAAACAGTAAAATCTCAGGCACGCATTTTTGCGAGCTAAATGAGCCACACTGCCCGGTGTGCACCTCTGAGTGCTCAGCAGAGGTTATATCTTTAAAAGACCGTGGTGACTGGGCGAGACGAAATGGTGCGCTTTTGAGATAATCACAAAGAAGGCAATAGATCCCCGGAGAAGGAAATCACAACTGATCGGTTAACCTGGAGGGATCGAGGCCACAGGCAGGCTTCACCGGCGGACGGCAGGTGTCTGGAGACCTTCTGTAAGAAGGAAAGTGAGCCTCCTGTCATCTGAATCCTGTCTCAGTGTGTTCACTTCTGCCACCCCCCACCCCCATTCCTGCAGGCCAGGTGAACAAGGCCACCTTGCATCTGGAGAAAGAGCCATCTGTCCAGGCTTGCCCAAATACAACCAGAGCCTGAGCCAGCTAACACAAATCCAGAAACAAGATGCTCTTCCCAAGAACGTGCAGTTTCGTTAAAATAAGAGTATCTGTAGCTACGACAGCAATGACTAAGAGCTTTCCTGTGTTTTCCAGCCAATGGGTGCTTCAAGAGTCTAAAAGTAACAAGAGACGCTGGAAATATTCAGAAGGAAGGTGTTGCTTGTCTGAAAAACATAATCAAGGGGCGCCTGGGTGGCTGAGTCGGTTGAGCGTCCGCCTTTGGCTCAGGTCATGACCTCGCGGCTCATGGGTTCGAGCCCCGCATCGGGCTCTGTGCTGACAGCTCGGAGCCTGGAGCCTGCTTCGGATTCTGGGTCTCCCTGTCTCCCTGCCCTTCCCCCCACTCACACTCTGTCTCTGTCTGTCTTTCAAAAATGAATAAACATTTTTTTTTTAATTTGAAATAAAAAACATAATTGAGTCCCCGCGGGCGGTGACCTGGTCATTTCAAAGCTTTGGCCGCCCTGGCTTTGTACGGCTGAGGGACAAGCCTTTAGGAATTGTAGGGCTCCATAAAAGACTGGTTTCTCACTCCTGGGAGACCCCAGGAGCCACAGGTTGAAAAGGTGATGAGAAGGAGGGGAGACGGGCGGTGCCACTGTCTCAAGTCCCGGCTCCTGTGTTGCCAATTCTGGGGCGGCTAGAAAAAATATTCTCTTCTTCCACATAGGCATTATCTCCACATGGACTGAAGCCTGTCTTTCCAGCTTCGTAGAAAGGCAGCCTCACACCACGGGCGACAGGTGCTGGGAGGGCACAGCCTGCACCCCAGCGTGAGGACCAGTGCGGATTAGTTCACACCCAGATCAATTTCCCTGATAAACAGGACCCATAACCGCGCCCCCCCCCTTGCCCTGTGGAGAGGACCAAATGAGATAATGCTCTTTTCACGTTTAGCAGAGGACCCAGCGATAATGAACTCAGTCGGTGGCCATCGCTATTAATAGATGGTGTTAATAGAAACATGCCCTTGCTAATCTCCACCTGTTATCCGTTATTCTTCAATAGGTGCCGTGGTTTCGGTTCTGCCTTTCACTTACTTCATTAATTGCCTTTCTGCCAGTTCTAATTGTCCGTCGAGGGGCGCCTGGGTGGCTCAGTCGGTTACGTGTCGGACTCTAGATTTCGGCTCAGGTCATGATCTGACGGTGATGGGGTTCGAGGTCCGTATCCGGCTGTGTGCTGACAGCTCGGAGCCTGGAGCCGGCTTCAGATTGTGTCTCCCTCGCTCTCTCTGCCTCTCCCCCGCTCACTCGCTCTCTCTCTTTCAACAGTAAACATGAAAAACAACAACAACAAAGGAAGGGTTATTGCAGAGAAATGAGAGACTGAGAAGAGGACAAAGACAGCTGGGGACTGCCAGGATGGCAGTGCTGACCCCAGGGTGAAATGCTAGGTGCCCGAGGGAGGGTTAAGAAAGGGACAACAGCCAAGCTGTGAGGAAGCCAGAGTTCTGGTCTTGAATTTTCCAGATAAAGCAATGGACCCATCTTGCCCCAAATCACACCATCAATAAATGAGACTCACCAGAACGGCTCACAAAAGAGGCAGAGTCTCTCCTTGTTTACCAGATAGTAAGATGACCCCAAAGCTCCTGTAATTTAAAGATTTTTTTAATCTTTATTTATTTTTGAGAGAGAGAGCGAGAGCAGGGAAGGGGCAGAGAGAGAGGGAGACCCAGAATCTGAAGCGGGCTCCAGGCTCTGAGCTGTCAGCATAGAGCCCGATGCGGAGCTCGAGCTCACGGACCGTGAAATCATGACCTGAGACGAAGTTGGACGCTTAACCGACAGAGCCACCCAGGCGCCCCCCAAAGTTCTCGTAATTTAATGAAGCTTGCTCCTGGCACAGATCGTTGAGGGGACTGATGGAAGAGATTAGAGCCCAGAAATCAATTCAAGAGACGTCAAGCCCTTAACATGTAACTAAGGTGATGTTTCAATTTAGGGAGAAAATAATTGTTTTCATAATAAATGGTGCTAGCATAATTAGCTCTTTATCTAGAAGAAAAACATAGTTAAACTTCCGCCTCATGCTATGCCCCGAAGGAAATTCCAAAGAGATACAATAAATTCCGAAGATATTTTAAAACAAATATCAAAAATCACATACAGGTAACAAAAGTGTGTAAGTGAGGAGAATCTCTGTATAATCTTACAGTATGGGTGCTCTTTCTAAGCCAGACAGGAGACCTAGAAGCCTTAAAGAAAAGACCAGACAACAAATCTGATTAAATAAAACTGGCAGGTTTTTGTAGGTTAGAAAAAGTAAACTCAGAAAATAGTAAAAAAATAAATAAATAAAACAAAAAAAACCTTTTTCTACTATAAGTATTGAAAGTATCTTTTCCAAGCATATATATACATATATATGTATATATATGTGTGTGTATATATACATATATATGTGTGTGTATATATACATATATATGTGTGTGTGTATATACATATATGTGTGTGTATATATACATATATGTGTGTGTATATACATATATGTGTGTATATACATGTATATGTGTGTATATATACATATATATGTGTGTACATGTATATGTGTGTATATATACATATATGTGTGTGTATATACATGTGTGTGTATATATACATATATATGTGTGTATATACATATATATGTGTGTGTATATACATATATATGTGTGTGTGTATATACATATATATGTGTGTGTATATATACATATATAGGTATATACACACACACACACATATATATATACTTGGAAGAGATACTTTCAATACTTACAGTAGATAGAGGTTTAATATGCCTACTATTCAAAGAACTTCCACAGATTTATAGGAAAAGGGCAAACTCATTAAGTAGTGAAAGGAAATGAACAGACTTCCCACAGAAGATATTTCAAGAGTCAGTATTCATAGAAGACACTCAATTCCACTGATAGTCAAGAAAATGTAAAATAAAGTGACACGTACCAATATCCCCTTGTCGTGGGGTGGGCAAATATTGAAAAATAGGGCCTCCTCGGTGTTTCATTTGCTTAAGCGTCTTGATTTCAGCTCGGGTCATGATTGCATGGCTCTGAGTTCAAGCCCCAAGTTGGGCTCTGCACTGACAGCCAGGAGCCTGCTTGGGATTCCGTCCCTCCCTCCCTGTCTTCCCCCTCCCCTGCTGACGTGCGCATGCGTTCTCTCTCTCTCTCTCTCTTTCTCTCTCTCTCAAATAAATAAATAAATAAACAAAACATTGAAAACTAATGATAGCTGCTGCTTTCGAGAATACACAAAAAGAGCCAGGGGGGTACCCTGCCCGGAAGCGGGGGTGCCTCCCATTTGGGAAAATCAGGAAACAGTATCCGATTTCTAAAGCTACATATGTCCTTTTACAGATCCACCTCGCTCGTATGTAGCTGTTCTACAAAAAATGAAAGCACTGGTAAGTAAGAATATACACAGGGATGTTAAATATGGCATCTCTAAGGCAGCAGACCAGCAAGCCCAGACCAGAAACAGCTTTGGTGCCTACAGCTTAGAGGGATGGTTGTACAAGGGTGTCCATCTCGACTGTGAAATATTATATGACCTTTAAAGAGAATGAGGTAGCACATATATTGACCTTCCGGAAGGGACGTCCATGGTGCATGGAAGCAAGAGGAAAGCAATTGGCAGGGTAATTTATACAGCATGATCCCATTTTTAAAAATCCACAGGATGGGGGCACCTGGTGGCGCAGTCCGTGGAGCGTCTGACTTCGGCTCAGGTCATGATCTCGCGGTTCGTGAGTTCGAGCCCTGCGTCCGGCTCTGCGCCGACCGTTCCGAGCCTGGCGCCTGCCTCCGATTCTGTGTCTCCCTCTCTCTCTGCCCCTCCCCCACTCATGCTCTGCCTCTGTCTCTCTCAAAAATAAATGAACATTAAAAAGAAATTGTTTGTAAACCCACACTACGCGTTTCTCTTTACACGTGCATATATGCTTGTATGAGAATGGAGAGCTGAGGTGCTGCCACTTGTGTGATCTTAACATTTATAAAGAAAATGTTAGTGTTTTTGTTTTTTGTTTTTTTTTTAGAGAGAGCGAGCACGCGAGCAGAGGAGAGAGGCAGAGGGAGAGAGACTTTTAAGCAGACTCCACACTCAGCGTCGAGCCCGACTCAGGGCTCGATCTCATGACCCTGGGATCATGACCTGAGCTGAAATCAAGAGTCTGATGCTCAACCAACTGAGCCACCCTGGCGACCCAAGAAAATGTTTTTGAAGAAGAGAATTTTTCGAACATTACGCAGACCCCCAGGCCCCCATCCCATTGGAGTGGGTGGGAAAGCAGCCTGCGGATTTGCCTTTTGACCAGAAGCCTGGGGTCTACTACCCTCCTTAGGAAGCACTGCAGGGCAAGGCCCCCAGGAGGACAGAGCAGCTGATGGAAAGGACATTTTGGAAGAAACAGGAAGGAGACAGGAGAGCTGGCAGGCAGGCAACAGGAGAAAGAGAGGAGAGGAAGGGCTTCAGTGTGTGAAAACAGGACCCCCGGCCCCATTCCCCTGAGCCAAGAGGGAAGAAGGCGAGCACCCAAGAGGAACGTGCGGAAAGATTCAGAGACTTTTCCAAGGGCAGGAAAGGAAATTCCAGGAGTTCAGTTAAGAGCAAGGAACATGAAGAAAGGACGAGAATAGACGTAGGCCATGGCGGGGGTGGCTGGGCTCAGAAGACGCATTTCGTGCTGGAGTTGACCTGCAGGTTGTGATTCTTGCCCCAACACCGGCAGGACCGGATAAAACACACTGTGCCACCTTCCTCCCAAAAAGGGAGAGTCTGGGTGGCTTATTCCTCGGTCTTCCCAGCCATGACGTGCAGGGAGAGAGATGGAGAGAGATTGTGATTGGTGATATGCAGTGATCATGAGCACGAGGTCGGATCGGATTCCCATTAGGCGCCCTGAGAAATGACGCCCACCGCTTTGTAAGTGCCCATGCTGTACAAACAACAGCTCCAATCTTTCCACAACTTCTTGGGGGTAGATATAATGGCACCCATCTCCAGATAAGAAAGGCATAAGATAAGCTCCAGATAAGAAAAGCTCCAGATAAGAAAAGGTTTGGGGAATTGGAGGCACTGCCCAAGATTCGGCGTTTGTTTGGGCAGCGGCAGCTTCCGCGTTGACGCACAGATCTCTCCCTCGTGAATGTTCGAGTTCTCTTCACTACCTGTGCAGACGCGGGGTGGCGGGTGGGGAGGGGGTTCATGGACCTGCCCAGAGCCCCAGGACGAGGGAGGAGGAGACCAATGTGTGCCACAGCTTTGTGCCTTCCAGAGCAACGAACAAACTGACCTCAGTCCCCTAGGCTGAGCCCATGGGACTCTGAATCTCTCTGGCAGCTTTGTTGATGACTCACCCACCCCAGCGATACACGTCACTGTCCTGCAAATAATGCAGCACAGAGCAGGGGTCAGGGCGGCAAGCCAGGATTCCACCCCCACCCCCACCCCCCGCCAAGCCCTGGGCACAGTTGGGAACTTCACAGACAAGAAAAGTGGGTCAGCCCTCCCCTCATCCTGCTGGAACGGCCGTGTCCCTTTTTCCTGTCTGCCCTCAGCCGATGCTTAGGGCAGGCAGGGTGATCCTGACCCCACCGTGCAGGCACAGAGCTGTGTGCCCACAGGACAGTGCGTGGGGCACTGGCTAGTGGAGGCTTGCCCAGGAGGACAGAGTGAGGACCCAAATCTCTTATTAAGGGAAGATGCGGGGGCGGGGAGAACACACCAGAAGTGTGTCGATCGTATTCATTAAGTGCCTGCTGTATGCCAGGGATTCCCAGGTGCTGGGGTCTCAGAAGTAACTGAGAAGGTTCACAACTTCCCCCGGTAGTTCATTCACTTTTGCATCTCCAACATGCAGAACAGGCTCTGCATAAGTACCTGTTAAATGAAGGAGTGACAGGCTCGGTCCCGGTCCTTATGAAGCTCACGGTGGGTGGAAGACGCAGACATCAAACAAATAATTGCATGACTAATTCACTCCACCTCTGATAAGGATGACGAAGGGTAATGAAGTGCAGGATGAGACTTGAAATTACCGTCAAAAGCCTTAAAAGCATTTTCCTTGAGAGAAGTTTTCAGAGCCTTCTCGGTTGGGGCATCAGAAAAACAGTTCGCACAAACTAGCATCTTAGGCAGAAGTGCAGCTGTAAGTACACAATTCACCATGCTATATATAGCCTTAGTTAATGGAAGAATAAACTCCTGTTGGCAGCAAAAGCAAAACACGGCAAAACGAAACAACACGGTGTGCGTGCATGGGGGGGGGGGGGGGGGGTGCGTGCGCGCGCGCGCGTGCGTGCGTGTGTGCGTGTGCGTGTGTGAGAATCCAAGCCTCTAGGTGGGCGCAAAGTAAGGGTCCGGGGGCCTCTTCAATAGCAGCCCCACGGGGGTTTTGGATCAGGTGGTTATCATCTCTACTTTGGCCCCTCCCCTTCCAGTCACGGAACACTTGACAATGGCTTGGTTGGGATGCCTTTTCTCCCTCGTCTCTTTAGTCCCCCGCCCCTCGGTGGTGGTCAGAGGCCACCTCGTGCGGCCTCTGCTGATTCTAGGCGCTGGGTCATTCACTCTCAGCTATGGTTGTTCCTCCCAAACAGGGTTGGGCTCAGCCCTCTCGCCCCTTGAGCCCTCTGCAAAGGGCAGGCCGTCTCCCACAGCAACACCGCCCCGGCAGCCAAGCTAAGTCCCTGACCGTTTAAAAAAAAATAAACAGCAGATATGGTGGGCCTCTGTGGGAGGTGACACGCTTTGGAGCAAGATCGAAGTCTCGGACCAGCTGTTTTACAGAATCGGACTCCTTTTTTTTTTTTTTTTTTCACGTTTATTTATTTTGAGAGAGAGAGAGCAGGAGAGAGCGTGTGTGAGCGCAGGGGAGGGGTGGAGAGCAAGGGAGAGGGAATCCCAAGCGGGCTCCGCGGAATCCAGAGGCGGACGCTTAACCGACTGAGCCACCCGGGTGCCCCCGCCCCCACCCGCAGAATCAGAATCTTGATCAAGTGACTTAACCTGCCTGAGTCTCAGTTGCCTCATCTGCAAACTAGGACTGATAATATTGTCTACCAGACCTGGCTGTTGGGAGGTCAGAACGAATTAGAGTGCACATATGAGATCCCAGGAGAAAGAGAAGGTTTTGGGGGTCGGGGGGAGGGCTGGGAGACCGCAAGAGCATCCACAGAAGCCTGCCTGCCTCACCCACGGCCTGGGCCGAGGACAGAGCATTTAGCAATGCCCAGGCCTGAGTCCCAGAAGAAAGTCAGATACAGGCTGAGATCACGCCTATTATGAGGTCCTTCTTGCCCTGGGAAATGTCTGTGTGACCCCCTCTGTGTGTCTTAGCCCATTCTGGCCGCTGTACCAATATACGACACGCCGGGGAGCTCATAAACACCACAGATGTACTGGGAAGTCCAAGATCAAGGCGCCAGTGTGGTTGGGTGAGGACCCTCTACCTGGGTCATGGACAGCGTCTTCTCACTGTCCTCACATAGAAGAAGGGCAAGGGAGCTCTGTGGAGTTTCTTTCATAAAACATTAACCCTATGCATGAAGTTTCCACCCTCATGACCTAAGCACCTCCCAAAGGCCCCATCTCCAAATGCCTTTGTCTTTAGGGGTTAGGATTCCAACATTACAAATTTGAAGGTGACACAAATTTCAGACCACCGCAGTGTGAATGGATTAAAACAGAGAAGACGATGGGAGCAAGTAAGTAACAGGAGCTTGGCCCCAGGGTACGGGACCCAGGTCTGGGACACTCCTTGAGTGTGGCCCCCTGTGGGGGGTGGTGGGGGCAATTTTAGCCTTTTTGTCCAGCCTTTTGGTTAAAGCTTAGTTACCACTCAGGGAATCTTTTAAAACTCATGAATGAGAGCAACTGGTTTTCTTCCTTCCCGGGATTCTAGAACCCTGAGCCCCCAGGACACACCTGTTCTTAAATTGCCAACAAAGCCACACAGAGTGTTTGTGACTGAAGAGTCACCCAGATCATCCCTTCCCTCAGATGGTGGAAATGCCTTACGTAAGGGTCACTCGGTGCCGTTCACGGCGGCCAATAGCGTGAGTCATCGACCTCTGAGGTAATTTGGGTCCCCACTCAAAGTAAACAGAGGGCCGATTCCTAAGTACAGGTAAGAGATAAAGGGGAAAAGAAACAACAAAAGCTGAAAGCACCCAGCGAGCAGCTACATCCTCTAGTTGTTTCTGGAAACCATCCACGTGGCCCTCGCAGAGCCGCTGGCTGCCATCCAGGCCCGGCGCAGTAAACGGCCTGAGGCCTTTGCACTGCGTGTGATGCAGTCACTACGGCTCGGCGGTTTGCAGAAGGAATGGCCAACTGGCTGGTTGTGAGTAGATAAATGGAGGACACCGATGTGATGCCCCTCCTGTGACCCCCGGCCATCGAGCTCTGCGGCTAACACTGGCTTTTCCCTCTGCTCACCTCTCCCACCATGTGATAATCCTCCCCGAGCTCATTCCTTGAACACAGCTCAAAACAGAAATTAGAACTGTACCGAGATCAGCCTCCCTGCATTCAGCTCTCTAATCGTTCAAGTTGGTTCTGGGACTGAAGTCTCTGAGCTGCTCGGAAGCTCCCAGGAGGCCAGACGAGTCTGTCCAGACCTCTCATGAAAGATTAACCGGCTGGAGTCACGGCCCCCACCTCGCCTGGTTGTCGCTGTCGCCTCCACACCAGGGTGAAGGCCCTATCAGGGGCAGGCCCGGAGCCCCCTGAAGGACTACAACAAACGCCACCAGACCCAGAGGCGGGAGTGTCCTGACCCCAGCTCTCCCCCTAACTACTTAGGCCCTCCATTCTCTCATGTGTAAGGTGATGGGATTGGCCCTGACCCCACAGTACAGGAGAGAGGGCCACAGGAGAAGGCGCTCCATGAGGGAACCGGGGTGGGGGTCTGGCCTGCTGCTGAGCCCCTAGACCCTTACTGTCCTACAGGAGGAAAACCGTGGACCTCAATTTCCCCTGACTGAGGGAGCACCTCTAGCATTCATCCTCAGGGCTGTTCTGGGAAGGTCTTGGAAAGCCCAGCAGAAAGGCGTTTTGAGAAGGAATCACAGGCTGTAGGCTCTCAGTGAGTCCCAACAAACCCCCTGTGGGACAACTGAATAAAACATCAAGTTTGGCCTTGGTC
This sequence comes from Prionailurus bengalensis, assembly GCF_016509475.1. Taxonomy (NCBI): domain Eukaryota; kingdom Metazoa; phylum Chordata; class Mammalia; order Carnivora; family Felidae; genus Prionailurus; species Prionailurus bengalensis. The sequence continues at coordinate 19,140,537 of NC_057351.1, forward strand.
TGGTGAGCAGCATTGAAAGCGGGTTTCCGTTCAGTGAGAGGTTTTGTTGTTTGCTTATTTTTTTGAAATTTTTTTAATGTTTATCTAGAGAGAGAGAGAGACAGAGGGGGAGCGGGGGAGGGGCAGAGAGAGAGGGAGACACAGAATCCCAAAACAGGTTCCAAGCTCCGAGCCGTCGGCGCAGAGCCCGACGCGGGGCTCAAACCCATGAACTGTGAGATCCTGACCTGAGCTGAAGTCAGACGCTCAGCCGACTGAGCCACCCAGGCGCCCTGTGTCGTTTGCTTCTTTTTAATGAGAGGCATTATGGGAATTCCTACATTTTAACATATATCCTTGACACCGTGAGTAAGACATGCCAAAATGACATGTAACATCAGGCGTTCAGGGACTCCAGAACCATTTTCATTCAGGAAAGCCAATGAAAACCCGAAACCAAGAAATTCAGAGAGCAATCTCTGGAGGGTTAAATTAGAGGGTGTCTGTATTAAACTTTAGCACTTTTTCCTGTCCCCTGTGGACACTGTTTACACAGCACATTAAATAAACACAGGTCCAGAAACACAGGCTCATCATTTTTGTTCCAAGCAGGCGGAACACCACTGCTGTGTGGTCCTGAAACACACACACTCCAGTTAAAGACAAATAAGAACAGAAACAGCCCCCTCCCACCACCACCATATAAAATACCGTATGTTTCCATTGGTCCAGTCACCCCATCTGACATGGCTGAGTGATGGCTGTCGACGCCCGGGCCTGCTGGATGTCAGGTAACTGGAACCGAGCTGCCCAAACTGCCAAGATCCTTCTTGCTCTATAAACATACAGAAACCTGAGGAATGAATGCCAGTCTTATTCAAAGAGTATCCTTACCCTTTGTTGCGCAGCCTTGATCTCTACTCTGGTTCATTGCAATGCTTTAGTCACCCTGTTTATCAGGGAACGTTGAGCTGCAGATCACTCTTAGAAGCCGTGGGGAGATACAGTAGGCTGCATTCCTGTCCCAAGGAGTCTTCCTTCTAAGGAAAGGAAGGCAAAATGCACATAAAAAGATAATATGCGGTGACACACGTAAGGAAACGCAAACTCACTAGGGTGAATGATCGGCCCAATCCCGGGGGGTACGGGATCAACAGACATCACAGACCAGGTGGCTCAGAGAAAACGTGGGGTAGTGAATCCATCACGGATGCTAAGATCACAGATTGTCAGAGGCCGCACATTCTGGTCGGTAAAAGTACGTTCTCCGGTGTGAGTACCAGGTATAGACGTGGGAAACTGTAAGCAGGCTTCCTTGCAGCAGAGTGTAGGGAAGAGACATAAGTAAGGATGAGCCATGTGGGGGGACTTAACTGTGTGTCCCCATGGAGCCCATTCACACGTCAGCCCGTTAGCACACGTTTACGGATGCCTGTTCCGGCAGACTTATGTAGCCTGGGTGGCCGTGACAGGCAGTTAGGCAGTGAGGGGTGACACCACCAGAGCAGCATTTGAAGAAGAGAATTTTGAGACGATGTGAAGGAATGTTCTAGAATAATAGAGGCTGGAAGCGAAAAGACTTTTAGGAGGGCTTTATTTAGAAAAAAAAGAATAAATGACACAAAAGTTGTGGAGTTTTGGCCTCATCATTTTGTGGTCTTTAAATTCGGCCCCAAAAAGCTAGAAGTAAGCACACGCTGCAATAAAACGGAGATGGTGATGGGGCACCTGGGTGGCTCGGTGGGTTTAAGCGTCCAACTTCTGATATCAGCTCAGGTCTTGATCTCGGGGTCGTGAGTTCAGGCTCGGCTCCGGGAGCCTACTTGAAAAAAAAACAAACAAACAAAAAAAATGCCTGCATGGCGAGGGAGCCTCTTGCCTGCCTTTGTAAAGGTGCCTTCGAACCCTCAAGAATCTCTCGGTCGAGACAGTGGCCGTGTCTGGCCTTCTCTGCTCTGAAACAGGCTGGCCAAGAAACAATATACCTAAAAATGTCTCTCAGGGCTCCATGGGCTTGCAAACTGCAAGAAAGTAAACCAATATTTTAATAGGCTGTCCAGCCAACAGGGATCCCGGGACTTTTATAGTAGGACTCCATGACTAATCCTGTCAAAACTAACACAGGGTAGAACAATATTTGGCCAGGGAAAACCGCTGAAAGCTGCTAGTGTGTGGTCCTCCCTTTATTGGAATAGGATTGAGGGACCGGGTAATAATGATTTCTCAGGTTATTACGCTGGGCTTGGGTTTGGAAAGGGGACGGCATTTCAGAGAATGTTTACCTTACATGGAACAATTCCTGACGCATCCCAAGAAAAACCCCATTTCTGCAATCACGCCCCAGAAGCGGGGCTGCATATTGGTGGGGGGCGGGGGGGCTCAGGCACTCACTCTGGCAAAGAAAAACAGGAGTTCCCCCAATAACGTGTTTTTGGGTTGTTGTTTTTTTTCCTACAGCCATAGGGTTGGTTGGCAACTTCTTCCACATCACCTCCAAGATTCCGAGCCTTCTCCTGAAAGGCTGAGAAGGGAGGCAGTTCAAGTCAGGATCTGGGTCGGGGAACCCCAGAATCCCAGCTCCACCGCTGGCCAGCCCAGTATCGCTGGGTTAGGAACTTACTCTGAGACCTCGTGCCTTTTTCTCTAAAATGAGGATAACAGCATCCTCTCGGGATTTTGTTTGTTTGTTTGTTTGGAGCATTAAATGAACTGATATATGCTAAAGCTTTTCGTAAGTTCCAATTCCAGGGGCGCCTGGGCGGCTCAGCCGGTTAAGCGTCCGACTTCGGTTCAGGTCTCGATCTCACAGTCCGTGAGTTCGAGCCCCGAGTCGGGCTCTGGGCTGACGGCTCGGAGCCTGGAGCCTGTTTCAGATTCTGTGTCTCCCTCTCTCTCTCTCTGACCCTCCCCCGTTCATGCTCTGTCTCTCTCTGTCTCAGAAATAAATAAACATTAAAAAAATTAAGAATAATAATAATAAAACTATTGTAAAGGTATGAAAGAAGGCAGCAAGCTGGTCCTTGACATCAAGGGCCTTTCGGTCTGTTTGGGAATCCACACCGATACAGTCTGCCTCTCCAACGAGCTCATCAAGGTGAACCGTAAGTGAAATAAGAATTTGAATTAGCACAGGGGCGCCTGGGTGGCGCAGTCGGTTAAGCGTCCGACTTCAGCCAGGTCACGATCTCGCGGTCCGGGAGTTCGAGCCCCACATCAGGCTCTGGGCTGATGGCTCAGAGCCTGGAGCCTGTTTCCGATTCTGTGTCTCCCTCTCTCTCCGCCCCTCCCCCGTTCATGCTCTGTCTCTCTCTGTCCCAAAAATAAATAAATGTTGAAAAAAAAAAATTTTTTTTTAAATAAAAAAAAAAAAAGAATTTGAATTAGCACAGAAAAAGGAGAGACATTTTCAACGGACAAATATTGTACAGGCCGAATGGTGCATGACCGCTTCCTGTCCTCTGGCTCATGGGGCAGATCTCAGTTTGAAGTAACCTTATACACAAAACCTACAGTAGGCAGAGCTCTCTCTCAAAAGAAGGATTCAAATTCCCCCAAGTTGCTCCTAAAAACTCACAGTAGTCGGCAATATTTTGGGCCGTTGTGACCATTTCAGTACCAAACAATTACTTTACTATGTAAAATGTTAATAACATAAAACTGTCATGGGAGAGTGCCTGGGTGGCTCAGTCAGTTAAGCGTCCAACTCTGGCTCAGGTCATGATCTCACAGGTTTGTGGGTTGGAGCCCCATGTCAGGCTCTGTGCTGATGGCTTGGAACCTGGAGCCTGCTTTGGATTCTGTGTCTCCCTCTCTCTGTGCCCCTCCCCCACTCTCTCTCTCTCTCTCTCTCTCTCTCTCAAAAATAGATAAACATTTGAAACAAATAAAAACAAAAATCAAACTGTCATGGGTACATGAGGGTTCTATACAAAAAGCATACTCTAAAAAATATACTATGGGGGCGCCTGGGTGGCTCAGTCGGTTAAGCGGCCGACTTCAGCTCAGGTCACGATCTCGCGGTCCGTGAGGGCTGTGAGTTCGAGCCCCGCGTCGGGCTCTGTGCTGACCGCACAGAGCCTGGAGCCTGTTTCAGATTCTGTGTCTCCCTCTCGCTGACCCTCCCCCGTTCATGCTCTGTCTCTCTCTGTCTCAAAAATAAATAAAGGTTATAAAAAAAATTTTTTTTTAATATACTATGAACATATAAGAGTGGAAAAAGTACAAAAGTATAAAATTATACTAAATTGAGCGTGGCACGCTATGCTTTTCTGTAAGTCGAAAAACTATTCTAAATGAACAAGTGCGTTAAAACGAACAAAAACAGGGGCGCCTGGGTGGCGCAGTCGGTTAAGCGTCCGACTTCAGCCAGGTCACGATCTCGCGGTCCGTGAGTTCGAGTCCCGCGTCGGGCTCTGGGCTGACGGCTCAGAGCCTGGAGCCTGTTTCCCATTCTGTGTCTCCCTCTCTCTCTGCCCCTCCCCCGTTCATGCTCTGTCTCTCTCTCTCCCAAAAATAAATAAACGTTGAAAAAAAAAATTAAAAAAAAAAAAAACACGAACAAAAACAGAGTCTTAATGGCACAGTGAGATTACAGTCAGGAAGAGGGATCAAGATAAAAATGGGTCCTGAAGATATCAAAGGTTAAAGTCGCCTGTGTTAAAGATTCCTTTCTGACGTCCCCGAAGGGGGCCACTTGAGGGAGCACGTGGTGGGTCAGCTGATCTATAATAAAAAGGTTGAAGAAAGAGTCCAAGGGGCTCAATATTCTTTCACCCAATAAAACCTCAAGTCGTTAACCACAGCCTGGGTGTTCTGAGCTGAGAATGACTCATACGAAAATCCCCCAGACTGAAGCAGAGTTCATGAGGCCCCCCACTGAGGACCTTTGAGCTCCCTAAGGCTGGCTCTGGCTTCCTTGGCAGTTCTGGGAGTCCCGCCTGACTTCTGGGCCTCATTCTGGACAGCCCCGTGGTCGGGGGCCACGTTGGCCAGATGCTGCCCAAGAAGTTACGACCCAGGGCATTCTCTTCTGCTTGCAGGCTCTTCCATGGCAGTCTGGGTGTCAGCTCTCAGTCTACCCCCTGCCTCCTTTGCCTAATCCCAAAGCGGGAATGCATAGTGCTGAAACACCTCCAAATGGAATAGAGATGGAGGGAAATTAACGTAACAAGGTAGCTCAGGGCGCCGGAAAGTTCCGCAGATCCCAGCCCCAACCCCTGGGGTCCCGTGTATGTGTTCCAGCTTCTCTGTTCCTGCTTCCGATTCTGCGTCTCCCTCTCTCTCTCTCTGCCCCTCCCCTGCTTGCTCTCGTGTCTCTTTCTCAAATAATAAACATTAAAAAACAAAAAACAAAAAACAACTCTGTTCTCATGGCACAGTTTGAAGCTTAGAAAGAAATTAACGCTGGGATGCCTGGGTGGCTCAGTGGGTCAAGCGTCTGACCCTCGATTTTGGCTCAGGTCATGGTCTCACGGTCATGGTATTAAGTCCCATGTTGAGCTCCTTGCTGGGCATGGGGCCTGCTTAAGATTCTCTCTCTCTCTCTCTCTCTCTCCCTCTCTCTCCCTCTGCCCCTCCCAACTTGTACACTTGTGCACTCTCTCTTTGTCTCTCGAGATAAATAAAGAAACATAAAAAAAGGACTTGATGTCAAGAAAACTGATTTATCTCTTTCCAACTTTTCCCCTTTTAATAGGGTAATAATTTCATTAGAAATTTCAAATCAATGACTTTCTCATTCTAGCATCCCCTTCTACAGTTATAGCCTGGCATTCCTTTATCAAATGAAGCTACCTGGTCAGCATGAGAGGCAAGGTGAATAATTGTCACGCTTCAGGGGCCCTCAGATAAGTTGATCCTTTGCTGCAACAAATAATGCAGTTTAGAGATAAAGAAATAAAGCCCAGAAAAGTTTCCTATTCCAATGTTAGGCAGCTTGTAAGTGACAGAGCTAGGACTTCCAAGCCCATCTAATACCAAAACGAGCCCTAACCATTATACTCCCCTCCTTCCCCGTGGTCAATCTTTTTTTAAAGTTTCCAAACACTGATTCTGAAAGTGCAAATTCTTGCAGTCCACTCGGCCGGCCCTAGATTCAGACACTCGAGTTGGTGTCGCCTGGGGGTCGCCCCGCCTGGGACTTAATTTGCTTTTAATCATCCTTCGACACTTTCGTGTTTTTTAGGACCGCTATCACGGATCGAGAAGATAGAAGCAAAACAGAAATTGAGAGGCTCTGCTTTTCGCCACTGTTGTAGTTCTTGCCCAAGCAGTGGCCTACCTCCTTATTATTCATCCTTTTTCTATGAACATAGCTGTTAAGTGGCACAAATACAACCCAGAGAACTACAAGAACTTTCAGAGGAAATACATATTCTCTTCCCCACTCTTGCTGCCCTTGTCTAAATATTGCCGATTACAATCACAGCTGCTGTTTTATGGATTGCCTAACCTATAGAGTTTCTTCTCTCTTCTCGGTTCTATTTTATTTTTTTTATTTTTTTATATGTTTGTGGGCTTTTTTTTTTCTTTTTTTTGGGGGGGGGGGGGATAGAGAAATAGAGAGAGAGAGAGAGAGAGAGAGAGAGAGAGAGAGAATCCTAAGCAGGCTCTATGCTCAGTGCAGAGCCTGGCACAGGGCTCAGTCCCACGAACCTGGGATCACAACCTGAGCCGAAGTCAAAAGTTGGACGTTCAACCAACTGAGCCACCCAGGCTCCCCTCTATTTAATTTTTGAAGTAGGTCTAACCTTCCACACAGTTTCATATTTGGTTCACGTGATAACAAGTGACATTCGGTCCACTTTGTCCTATCTATCATCCTATCTACAGGACAGAATCCTATCCTATTTAGTATCTGTTTACGTTGACCAAAAGATGGTCTCCCAGTTCTAGGATAAAGAGAGAGGCGGGTCTGATATCTGGAGTACTTTCCTCTTTAAATCAAAATCACAGATACGAGGCACAGGTAAGTAAATAACTAATCAATGCATGCGTTGGTTGAACAAATAAAATTTTACTGACTGATATAAATTGATCATTTAGAATGTTGGTATTAAATAATAGCGAATGATTTTGTCTTCGTTTATCATGTGTTAGGGAGCCCACTGGGTTCTTTACTTGCGTTGTCTCCTTTATCTTTACGACAACTATTTAAAGTGGGTAGTTTATCAACTTCATTTCACAGATGGAAAAAAATCAAGGCTTACAGTCTAAAAACTTACCCCACGTTAGCGAGGGGCAGAGCCAACATTCCAAGTCAAGCCCCCCAACTTAGGAGGCCACGCTTTTAGCCACTCTCTGTGACACTATCCCTTTGCCGTCTGAAATACATTAGCCAATGGGAAAGGAGCTTTTGACATAACACCACTCGCATACGATATTGTCACGTGAAGTCTGAGAACCAGACTTCCACTTTCAGTCATCATTGAGTACCTTGGGACAGATTCGTGGTCCTGCCAAAAATGACAAAAAAAAAAAAAAAGCTGCATTAAATAAAATTTAAATCATTTTCCGTGCATCAGAGAGCCACTGAAGCCAAGAGGACCAGAGAGCCAAAGATTGCAAGGAGGGAAGAACCATGCAGAAGCGAGCTGACTTTGTGCAACTACACTAACCCTTGGGGCATTTGCTGAGTCTGAGGACAGATGAGGGCTAAGAATCTGGGCTCTGCTTGGGCAGAGGCTGCTGGGAGGGGGACAAAGGAGCAGCAGAGCTTTGAGAGTTTTTTTATGCATGCTTGAGAGGCGAATTATTGTAATGAGAAAGAAAAGGCAGGGAAGTAGACCTGTCACACTGCCAGGTTGCCCCTGAAGAAATGTCTCAAAATCTGAAGCTAGGCAGAGCAGGTTACAAGTAAGCAGACATCCCAGGGAGGTGAAGTACACCTCCATTACACTCTTATTCTTGTTAGGTACAACTAAAAGCTCCAGACAATATGTATAAAGCAAACCTCAGAATGCTCCAAAGGGGAGAGAGAAGGAGGCAGATGGGTTAGGGGCCTTGGGACCCAACAAATGACATGGTGGTAAGTTCTCCGGCTTTTTTTATTATTATTATTATTATTGGTTTTGGTTTGTTCACCTTGTATAACCCATCACTGGAGCCGAAGAGGCCAGCAACTCAGAGATGACAGTGGGCGCGAACCAAAACAGTCCCACGGAAGCTTCTCGCTGTGGCCAAAGGGCCAGGAAGGCGCAGCCCAGGGAGACAGAAAACTCTTAGACCATGAGTCTTCCACTCCAGCCAACACTACAGAAAAAAAAAAAAAAACAACAACAAAACTGTGGTCTCACTCCCACCCACACCAGCAAAGGCTGAGTGGGGAGCCTAGACTTCTACCCTCGCCACGTTATGAGAAGGTGCCCAACTCTCCTTCAGCAGTGGGGTCAGGGAACACAAGTGAGGAGTGGAGACTCTCACCTCCACCGCCTGGCTTGAGGCCTCCTTCCCTACAGATTCAGTGGAGACCATGTGGGGAGAGTGGAGTCCACCCTTACTTGGTAGTACAGGGAATCCTTGACTTAACAAATTTTCAGCTTTACGATGGTGTGAAAGTGATATGCACTCAGCAGAAGCGGTACTGCAAATCTGAATTTGGATCTTTTCTGGGCTAGCAGGATGTGGTAAGATCCTCTCTTCTGATGCTGGGAGGCAGGCTCAGCTTCCGGGCGGCCCTGAGGTCACGAGGGCCAACAACCAACCTGCTTCCCACCATTCTGTACCCACGCAGCCTTTCTGTCTCTCACTTTCAGCACGGTATTCAATAAATTCCATGAGATATTCAACACCTCATTATCAAACGGGCTTTGTGTTAGATGATTGGCCCAACTAGGCGAATGCAAGTGTTTTGAGCACATTTAAGAATAGTCTAGGCTAAGCTAAGATGGTCAGTAAATTAGGTATATCAAATGCATTTTACCATATTTGGGTTTATCAGGAGGTAATGCCATTGTTAAGTCAAGGCCTGGTCTTTGTCCCTGACCGAGCCTCGGTCCTGTCCCGGACCGAGCTGGGACCGAGCCTCTAAATCCTTGGAATTTCCCAGTGGTAAGTGTCTTTGTTGTCCATTGTGGCCCCTGGGACCATGCCTGAGTTATGCTAATTCAATAACTCCCGATGGGCCCCTAGTTTCAAGAGGGGGGCTAGCTACACCAGAAAAACCAACCATGTCATTAGAGGATCAGGGCTTTGAAGGACAGGATATCAGCCCAAATTTCCAATGTCCAGGGAAGGGAGGGAGCTGGGGACTGAACTCAGTCATGTGGTCAATGATTCAATCCATCATGCCTTTGTAATAAAATCCAAAAAAACCCCAAAAAAACAGCTCTGGTACCAAAGCTTGGTTGGGCTTCCTGGTTGGTGAATGTATCGATGGGCCCAGAGGATGGGACACCCTGATTCCCTAGGGAAAGGACGCAGCGGCTCTGCCCTGAAAACCCTCTCAGACCTTGCCCCTTGGGTCTCTTCCTTTGGCTACTCCTGACTTATATCTTTTATGATAAAACTCTCATAGTGCTTTCCAGAGTTCTATGAATTATTCTAGTGAATTATCAAACCTGAGGTGATAGGGGGAAACCCCAAATTCGTAGCCAGTCGGTCAGAAATACGGGTGACCTGAGAAACCTGAGAAGTGGCTGACGTCTAAAGTGAGGGCAGTCTGGTTGGAGACCATGCCCTAAACCCGTGAAGCCTGCATACACTCCGGGTAATTAGCATTCAAAGTGCTTTGCAGTGTTGCGTGTAATCGTACCAATTGATGCAGAAAAAGAACTTGACACAATTCGACACGGCACCAAGATAAATACTCTCAGCAAAATAAGAGAATTTCCTCAACTTGATGAAGAGTATCTACAAAACATCTACAGCTAACTTTACATTTAGTAATGAAAGAATGGACGCTCTTCCCCAAGATCGGGAAAAAGGCAAGGATACACGCTCCCACTGCTCGTATCCGATGCAGTGCTAAAAGCCAGTGAATAGTCAAGCAAAGGAAATATTTGACGTCAAAAGCATGATCCACAAAAGGAACAACTGGTAAAATGGACTTCATCAAAGTGGAAAGGGTTTGCTCTGAAAAAGACACTGTTAAGAGGACGAAAAGACGAGCTATAGAGCGGGAGAAAATATTTTCAAACCACCTACCTGACAAAGGGCTAGTATCTCGATTATCTATAGATCTATATACTCTTAAAACTCCACAGCGGAAAAGAAACAACCCAGTCAGAAAATGGGCAAAACATATAATGAGTAGCTAGGTGGAAACCATGTGACTAGTTGTGCCCAGATGGCTCTGAGCAGAAGTGATACGTCACTTCCGGGCAGAGCAGTTAACCAGGGATGTGAGTTTTTCATGTTTTCTCTCCCCACCCCCCACCCCTCCTGGAAAGCCATGTGTTGAGATGGTGGCATCACCAGGTCGCCTGGGACCCTGATTCACTGCACGAGAAGAGATGGTCTGGTGCCTTGAGCAAGTTGTATTGGACGTTACATGGGCAAGAGACAAATCTTCGGTGTGTCGAGTGACTGCAATTTGCGCAATTATTTGTTACTGTGACCGTAACCTGTTTTATCTGACAGATGCAGTAGAGGAACTGCAATGTATAGGGCGCCTGGGTGGCTCAGTCGGCTGAGCATCTGACTTCCGCTCAGGTCATGAATCTCACGGTTTATGAGTTCGGGCCCCATATGGAGCTCTGTGTTGTCAGTACGGAGCCCGCATCAGATTCTCTGTCCCTTTCTCTCTCTGCCCCTCCCCCACTCGTGCTCGCGCCTAATAGTTACCACCACCAATCTTGCCAACTTCTGCTATCGCCACGTTTTTGGCAAAGTTAATGAGAGTTCTTCTTTGTTGATATTTCAGTTCGCGTGACTTTGGTTAGAAGGGCGGTGGAGCATCTCTTCTTTTTTTACGTTTTTGTTTTGTTTTTTTTTTTTTTTTTTATTCGGAGAGAGAGCACGTGCAAATAGCACAGAGCCTGGTGCGGGGCTCAAATTCACGAACAGTGAGGTCCTGACCTGAGCTGAAATCAAGAGTCGGGCACTTACCCCATTGAGCCACCCACGCGTCCCTAATGGTAATTCTTCTTTTGTGAATTTCTAGAACAGAGACGTTTGTGATTGAGGAACAAAGCAAAGCAGTTGCGTTGTCCGGGAAAGTTGTTTCTCTTTGTTGTTTTCCCCAAAATAGCCATCGATCATACTGAGAGGTATAAAGTATGCTATCACTTTCTCTAACTGTAACTCCTTAGATGGCACAAAGCCAGCTCGTTCAGCCGAGGTTAGCTGTAGCCGCCATCCTCAAATGCCCTTTCATCGTGTTCATCCAAATGTTTAATTAACTACGGCGATGACTAATTGATAGACACCATTTCTGCCATCTGGAACGAGCTCTCTCTACCTCCCTGCCTTACTGCTTCTCCAGTGCAGCTACGATCTTAATGAATGTGTTTGTCTTCCTCTTCATCGGATTGTTCTTCCTCTTTCCTTGACGTTTCGCTCACACCTCCTTAGTGAGGCTCCCCTCATCTTCCACCCCTTCCTTCCTCTGTACCTGCTGTGACTTTGGCCTGGAGTGCCCTTTCCCACCTGAGAATTCTTCTCACTCGTTAGGATTCACACTAATGTCACCATGTCTGTGGAGGCTCCCCTGCCACCCTGGCTGAGCGCTCATCGCTCTCGCCCCACGTGTCTGCGGGACGCGTCACCACGGTCACACCTTCCTCATTGCACAGCTCTCTCCGCCTCCGGGTTCTGAGTCCTCAAGAACACGTATTCGCTATCTTTTTGTTCCCGGTCTCTATCACCGTGGAGAGCAACAAACGTAATAGGTGTTGGTTTGATAAATAGCACGAGGTCAGAGCATTTACCAAAGCTTTTCGCTTTGACTCCTGACGAGGCCAGGTATCACCTCAAGTGGTCACCAAAACAAAACTAAGAGTGGGGGTGCCTGGCTGGCTCAGTCAGTTAAGCCTCAGACTCTTTTTTTTTTTTTAATTTTTTTTTCAACGTTTATTTATTTTTGGGACAGAGAGAGACAGAGCATGAACGGGGGAGAGGCAGAGAGAGAGGGAGACACAGAATCGGAAACAGGCTCCAGGCTCCAAGCCATCAGCCCAGAGCCTGACGCGGGGCTCGAACTCCCGGACCGCGAGATCGTGACCTGGCTGAAGTCAGACGCTTAACCGACTGCGCCACCCAGGCGCCCCAAGCCTCAGACTCTTAATTTCAGTTTAGGTCATGATCTCACAGTTGGTGGGCTTGAGCCCCATGTCGGGTTTGTGCACTGTCAGCACAGAGCCTGCTTGGGATTCTCTCTCTCCTTCTCTCTCTGCCTCTTTTCGGCTTGTGCTCCGTTTCTCAAAATAGATAAATACACTTTAAAAAAAAAAAAACTAGGGTGACTTTTTTTTTTTTTTTTTTGAGCGCAAGCATACAGAAAAGCGTCATAAAGACGAGAGGTAAATTATAAACGCTTCAGTTCAGAGCTTAACACCAGTGTTCCAGACCCTTTCGGGGTCTTCATTTCAGCCACTGCCTTCACCACAACCTCGGGTTCTGAAATATCCTTAATGTATCTGCACAAGTCCAAACACACATTTTAGAAGTGTGTATAGGGGCGCCTGGGTGGCTCAGTCGGTTGGGCGTCCGACTTCGGCTCAGGTCATGGTCTCATGGTCCGTGAGTTCGAGCCCCACGTCGGGCTCTGTGAGGAGCCTGGAGCCTGCTTCTGATTCTGTGTCTCCCTGTCTCTCTCTGCCCCTCCCCCGCTCATGCTCTGTCTCTCTCTATCAAAAAATGATTAAAAATTAAAAAAAAAGAAGTGTGTATAAATACACATATAGGTATGTATTGTGTGTGTCTATATACATTCACATATAGTATTGACAAGAGAGCCAAGAATAGTCAATGGGAAAATGGCAATCTGTTCAGTAAATGGTGCTGGGATAATTGAATATCCGCAGGATGAACCTAGACCCCTATCTTACACCTACACTACTCCCAAAAATGAACTTGAGATAGATTACATACTAAATATAAGACTGGAAATCATGGGGCGCCTGGGTGGCGCAGTCGGTTAAGCGACCGACTTCAGCTCAGGTCACAATCTCGCCGTCCGTGAGTTCGAGCCCCGCGTCGGGCTCTGGGCTGACGGCTTGGAGCCTGGAGCCTGTTTCCCATTCTGTGTCTCCGTCTCTCTCTGACCCTCCCCCGTTCATGCTCTGTCTCTCTCTGTCCCAAAAATAAATAAACGTTGAAAAAAAAAATTTAAAAAAAAATAAAAATAAAAAATAAAAAAATAAAAAAAAGACTGGAAATCATAAAAACCCCTAGGAGAAGACATAGGAAAAATTATCTTTGACATGCGTCTTAACAATGCTTTTTCAGATACAGCCCATAAAGCATAAGCAACAAACGCAACAGGAAGTGAGAGTATATCACTAAAACGTGAAGGTAGTTCGCTAAAGAGCAACACAACAAAAGAAACCGTCAACAAAATGAAAAGACGAACTAACAAATGTTAAAAACATATTTGCAATTCATGTATCTGATGAGGGGTTAATATCCAACAATTATGAAGAATTCATACCACTCAATAACAAAAAAACTAACAATCCAGTTTAAAAACGGGCCAAAGACCTAAAGGGACATTTTTCCAAAGAAAATATACAAATGGCCAACAGGTACATGGAAAGGTGCTCAGCATCACTAGTCATCAGAGACATGCGAATCAAAATCACAATAGGATATGAACTCACACCTGTTAGGATGAACGACAAGAGATCACAAATGTTGGCCAGGATGTGAAGAAAAGGAAACCCTCATGCACTGCTGGTGGGAATGTAAATTGTGCAGCCCACTGTGGAGGACAGTATGGAATTTCCTTAAAAAATTAGAAATAGAACTATCTATGATCTCACAACTCCACTTCTGGGTCTATATTTCACAGGAAATGAAAACCCTATGTCAAGGAGATATATGAACCCCCGTGTCCATAGCAGCATTATTTACAATAGCTAAGACATAGAAACAACCCAAATGTGCATCTACACAAACGAATGGATAAAAAGTATGAGGGACGCCTGGGTGGCTCAGTCGGGTAAGCGGCCGATTTCCGCTCAGGTCATGATCTCGACGTCCCTGAGTTCGAGCCCCGCATCGGGCTCTGTGCTGAACTCAGAGCCGGGAGCCTGCTTTGAATTCTGTGTCTCCCTCTCTGTCTGCCCCTCCCCCCCTCGTGCTCTGTCTCGCTCTGTCGCTCAAAAATCAGTAAGTGTTAAAAAAAAATTTTAAAGAGCACATTTCTTTAACAAAATAAATTAAATAAAAAGCTGTAATGTGCGCACACATACACACACACACACACACACAGTGGGATATTATTTAGCCATTAAAAAAAAGAAAACCCTGCCATTTTCAATGCCATGGATGGACTTTGAGGGCATTGTGCTGAGCGAGATAAGTAACACAGAGAAATACTACACAAATTCAAATACTATATGAAATGATCTCACTTATGCCAGAATCTAAAACAAACAAACAAACAAACAAACACAACCAAACTCAGAAAAACGGAGATGACATTTTTGGTTACTCGAGGCGGGGGTTCGGGGGACTGGAAGCAGGTGGCCAAAACTTTCAGTTTTCAGACAAATAAGTGTCAAGGATATAGTGTACAACCCGAATGACTGCAGTTAAAACCACTTTATGGTATGTTTGAAAGCTACTAAGAGAATAGATCTCAAGGGTTCTCATCATAAGAAAAAAAAAACTTTTTTTTTTTTTTGTATGAGATGATGGATATTAACTAAACATTTTGTGGTGATCATTCTACAGTATACGTAACTCAAATCATTATGCTGTATGCCTGAAACTTACGCCATACGACTTAAACTTATTGCCAGATATCAATTGTATCTCAATAAAACTGGGGGGAAATAGTGCTCATTTCAGGCCTGGACTGATTCCCATCCTAGGTGACAATCCTCAGTAAACCAATAGCTTTGTAAGAGCTAAGGATGATTCTTATATACGCATAATGTGGAATATGTAATCGGCTGTTTCAATTAAACTCAGATGTATTATAAGAGTTTAAAATCTAGGGGTGCCTGGGTGGCTCAGTCGGTGACTGCAGCTCAGGTCGTGATCTTATGGTTCCTGAGTTCAAGCCCCGCATCCGGCTCTGTGCTGACAGCTCAGAGCCTGGAGCCTGCCTCAGATTCTGTGTCTCCCTCTCTCTCCGCTCCTTCCCCTTTGCACTCTGTCTCTCAAAAAATAAATAAATGTTTAAAAAAAGCGCGAGAGAGAGTTTAAAAATCTAAAGTGTTCTTTCAGATTAATTTGGTTGATATTATTGTTCCAGCACTTGTACAGCCTGAAGCACTTTGGTGTGACCTATGTCCAGAGGCGGGGTTCACACTTGGTGGGTCTCTACCTACCGGTTTGGCCCTGCTGTTTGAACAGGACAGGTACAAAATGCCACTCCATTGAGTTCATTTAGCCGCTCAGACTCCCAGTGAGACAGTATAAATGATTGAAGGGGGGCTAGAGGAAAGGAAGCAGAAAGAAGGGTGAAATTTACCCCCATTTCAGGGGGCAAAGCTATACCTACAAACAAAGGTAAAGATCAGATTAATGTGGGCAAATTACCTTTAGCTCATGCAGAAGACCGATGATTTAACATCCTTGTCTGAGAGCATCAAAAATCTCCTTTATATAGTTGGAAAGCTTCAGATGTGGGTAACAACACTGCCCTTAAGTGGCCCCACACCCCAACAGGGGATTGCAGGGGACAAAGGTATCTCCCAGCCTAAGGGAGGAGCCTGCGTTTTGTGGCTTGCTATCTTATCTTATGATCTGGTTTTAACAGCTTCAGTCATTAGGAGTGAAACTTCCCAGGAGCCTGTTGCCCGAAAAAGGGTGTGTTTGCTTCCAGACTGTTCAGGTCAATATTATGGACCATTAACTCAGTGTTTTTGTTTAAAGATGAGTGGGAATGAGTAAGTAGTGTCCTTCACCCAGAAAGTGCCCAGAACGCAGGGTGTGGAGAAGCCTTCAGAGCCATCCTGGCCATGGGCATATGTAAGTCAGCTCCATTATGGCTGTTCCATGGTAGACTTTGGGTTCTGAAATATCTGTGGTCTGAAATGTCCACGACTGTCATGTTAGTGGGACAGCACATTTAAAGAAATACGGAACCAGGGCGCCGGGGTGGCTCAGTTGGTTGGGCGTCCGACTTCGGCTCAGGTCGTGATCTCATGGTCTGTGAGTTTGAGCCCGTGTCAGGCTCTGCGCTGACAGCTCAGAGCCTGGAGCCTGTTTTAGATTCTGTGTCTCCCTCTCTCTCTGTCCCTCCCCCGCTCAAGCTCTGTCTCTGTCTCTCTCAAAAATAAATATAATGTTAAAAAAAAATTTTTTAAGAAATATGGAACCTAAGATACAAACTTTCAAAATTAGCAAAAAATTTAAGAGTTCAAGGGTGCCTGCATGGCTTAGTTGAGTGTCCAACTTTGGCTCAGGTCATGATCTCGGGGTTCGTGGGTTTGAGGCCCGCATCGGGCTCTGTGCTGACAGCTCAGAGCCTAGAGCCTGCTTCGGATTCTATGTCTTCCCCTCTCTCTGCCCATCCCCCGCTGGCACTCTGTCTCTCTCTCTCTCTCTCTCTCTCTCTCTCTCTCTCTCAAAACTAAATAAACACTTAAAAACATTTAAGAATTCACTGGCAGCAGTATGTTCAATTAACAAAAAGAGGCTTTTTTGGTGGGGGGGTGTTGTTTTTATTTAAACTCTAATTAGTTAACATAGAGTGTAATATTGATTTCAGGAGTAGAATTTACATATAACACCCAGTGCTCATCACGGGTATCCTCTTTAGTGCCCGTCACCCACCCAGCCCATCTCCTGGCCACCTCCCTCCAGCTACCCTCAGTTTGTTCTCTATCACTAAGAGTCTCTTGTGGTTGCCTCCCTCTCTTTTTTTTTCTCTTCCCCTATGTTCATCTGTCTTGTTTCTTAAATTCCACATACGAGTGAAATCACATGGTATTTGTCTTTCTCTGACTGATTTATTCTGCTTAGTATAATGCACTCTAATTCCATCCACATCCTTACAAATGGCAAGATTTCATTCCTTTTGATGGCTAAGTAATATTCCATTGTATATTATATATCACAACTTCTTTATCTGTTCATTAGTCAATGGACTGTACCATACTGTCTTGATGACTATAGCTTTATGATATAGTCTTGATGACTATAGCTTTATGAAGTCTGGAATTGTGATGCCTCCAGCTTTGCTTTGCTTTTTCAAGATGGCCTTGGCCATCTTGGGGGGGTCTTTCGTGGTTCCATTTGGGGTCCTTTGTGGCTCCGTACACATTTCAGGATGGTTTGTTCTGGCTCTGTGAAAAATGCTGGTGGTATTTTGGTAGGGATCGCGTTAAATGTGTAGATTGCTTTGGGTAGTATGGACATTTTCACAATATTTGTTCTTCTACTCCATGAGCATGGAATGTTTCTCCATTTCTTTGTGTCTTCTTCAATTTCTTTAAGTGTTCTATGGTTTTCAGAGTACGGATCTTTTATGTTTTTCGCTAGATTCATTCCTAGGTATTTTATGGGGTTTGGTGCAATTGTAAATGGGATCGATTCCTTGATTTCTCTTTCTGCTGCTTCATTATTGGTGTATAGAAATGCAACAAATTTCTGTAGGTTGATTTTATATCCCGGGACTTTGCTGAATTCATGCATCGGTTCTAACAAGTTTTGGGTTGAGTCTTTTGGGTTTGCTACATAGAATGTCATATCATCCACAAATAGTGAAAGTTCGACTTCTTTGCTCATTTGGATGCCTTTTATTTCTTTTTGTTATCTGATTGCTGAAGCTAGGACTTCATTGTTAAATAACAATGGTGAGAATGGACATCCCTCTCTTGTTCCTGACCTTAGAGGAAAATCTCTCAGTTTTTCCCATTGAGGATGATATTAGCTGTGGTTCTTTCGTATATGGTCTTTACGATGCTGAGATATGTACTCTTTATCCCTATTTTGTCGAGGGTTTTTTATCACGGATGGATGCTGTATTTTGTCAAATGCTTTTTCTGCACCTATTGAGAGGATCGTGTGATTTTCATCCTTTCTTTTATTAACGTGGTGCATCACGAGGATTGATTTGTGAATCAATTCCTTGCAGCCCAGGAATCAATATTCCCCCTTGATCACGGTGAATAATTCTTTGAATGTACTGTTGGGTTCTATTTGCTAGTATCTTGTTGCGAAGTTTTACACCCATGTTCATCGGGGATATTGGCCTATAGTTCTCCTTTTTAGTGGGGTCTTTGTCTGGTTTGGGAATCTTTGCCTGGTTTGCTGGCCTCATAGAATGAGTTTGGCAGTTTTCCTGCCATTTCTATTTTTTTGGAACAGTTTGAAAAGAATAGGTATTAACCCTTCTTCACAGGTTTGGGAGAATTCCCCTGGGAAGCCATCTGGCCCCGGATAGCAAAAAGAGTTTTAAGCGACACTACCCAAAAGAGTAATGGGGTGACAGAACAGTCCTGGCCAGATGCAGAAAAATCTAAGGACTGGATGCACTTGACTATTCAGTGACCTAACTATGTCACTGTTCAAATCCACGATGTTTAAATACCAAAGAAAAATATGCATCAGGAAAGAAACAAACAGATTTTCTCTCTTTCAAATAAGTCAGTCATCTGTCAAGTTGTGATAGGGTGGTATTTGGGGGGGTGAGTCTTTTTTTCTTTCCCAAACTCCCTAATACGTTGTTTGACTGCTTTGCTCATAGTAATAAACAAGATAAGTTAGCCTAGCAACGCGTTGACACAAACAATAAAGGCTTTTATTTTTTTTTATTTTTTTTTCAACGTTTATTTATTTTTGGGACAGAGAGAGACAGAGCATGAACGGGGGAGGGGCAGAGAGAGGGGGAGACACAGAATGGGAAACAGGCTCCAGGCTCTGAGCCATCAGCCCAGAGCCCGACGCGGGACTCGAACTCACGGACCGTGAGATCGTGACCTGGCTGAAGTCGGACGCTCAACCGACTGCGCCACCCAGGCGCCCCGGAATGTGATCTTTTAAAAGTCAATCTGAAATATCCTGAGAAAAACTAATGAATGATTTTGCATTCTCTTTTATCACGTTGTCTTTAAAATGTGGTGTACGGGGCGCCTGGGTGGCGCAGTCGGTTAAGCGTCCGACTTCAGCCAGGTCACGATCTCGCGGTCCGGGAGTTCGAGTCCCGCGTCGGGCTCTGGGCTGATGGCTCAGAGCCTGGAGCCTGTTTCCGATTCTGTGTCTCCCTCTCTCTCTGCCCCTCCCCCGTTCATGCTCTGTCTCTCTCTGTCCCAAAAATAAATAAACGTTGAAAAAAAATAAATAAATAAAGGCTTTTAAACAACGGCATATGCAAATAAAAAGAAGAAAATATTCATCCTCCGGGAAGCTGTTTATAGGAAAACACTTCCACAGCAGATAAGTGAGGTCCCAGCACCCCCAGCTTCTACTGTCCAGAGAACTGACCATTCTGTTGAATACCCCAGCCTCCCACAACTACTGCAGTTGCCCGGAGAGGAGGTTCCTCCAACCCCCTAACCCCTAACTGACCGCGCCACATTCTCTGCGTCTCGGGCATCACCCGGACCAGTCGTGGCCCACTCCTGCCATCAATATCTCGACTCACTCTGGAGTCCTCGGCGACCTTCAGACATCGCCCATCCCACCTCCTCCGGCCTCTTTCATCCAGAGACTCTCTTTCTCCTTTCAAGCTGGCAAGCTTTCACCCAGGGAGCTGGCAACAACTTCGTTCATCATGAACACACTCTTCTGAGGCACAGAGATAAAAAATTATTGCTGGCTTTGATCTACAGAGTTTAGAGAGAGGGGTGAATTCTTTGGCCAAGAGTTCCTTACGGCGCAGGAAAAACAAAAAAGGGGTTCTTCGCTTTCGGTGCACTGCTCACAGAGGACGGCTCTCTTCTCTGCTTGGTCCTGTTTTATTTTTATCATCGAAATCTAGTTGACATCCAATGCGATATTCCTTTCAAGTGTACCACATAGTGACTCAACAACCTTGAACGTTACTCGGTGCTCATCACGTAAGGGTAGCCACCACCTGTTACCAAACAACGTTATTACAATAGCCTTGACTATATTCCCTATTGTGTACCTATTTATTTTAAAACTGGAAGCTTGGGGGCCCAGGGTGGCTCAGTCGGTTAAGCTTCCGGCTCTGGGTTTCAGCTCAGGTCATGACCCCGACTGTTGGTGAGTTTGAGCCCCGCGTCAGGCTCTGCACGATCTGTGCGGAGCCCTTCTTAGAATTCTCTCTCCTCTCTCTCTCTCTCTCTCTCTCTCTGCCCCTCCCCCATTCGTGTGTGTTCTCTCTCTCTCTCTCTCGAAATAAATTAATTTAAAAAATATACCGTATATACATCGTAAGTGAAAGTTTGTGCCTCTTAATTGCCTTTACCTATGTTACCCACCCTCTATCCCCTTTCCTTCCGGCAACCACCAGTTTGCTTTCTGCATTTATGAGTCTTTCTGTTTATTTATTTGTTCTGTTTTTAAAATTTTTTTTAACGTTTATTTATTTATTTTTTTTTTTGAGAGAGAGAAAGAGACAGAGCGTGAGGGGGAGAGGGACAGAGAGAGGGGGACACAGAATCCGAAGCAGGCTCCAGGCTCCGAGCCTCCAGCACGGAGCCCGGCGTGGGACTCGAACTCACGAACCGTGGGATCATGACCTGAGCCGAAGTCGGACGCTCAGCCGAGTGAGCCACCCAGGCGCCCCTATTTGTCCTGTCTCACCTCCCCTCCTGTGTCCGCTGTTCTGTAAACCTCTGCTCCTTTGTGGTGGACGCTTTTGGACACTCCTGCCCTCCAAGTCCCTCATTACTGTTCTCGGTGGCTCTTCTGGCCCCCACCCCACCCCCCTGCCCTTCTCGAAGTCTTTGGCACCCGACTCACGTCATCCCCGCCCTCAACCCTGTCCCCAGCCTCCTTATTCCCGCCATTATCATCCTAAGTGACTTCGCCATGTGTGACTGGCCCGCTCAGATTCTTCAACTTCTCACCCTCAAAATGCTTTTCCTCGCCTTCACCCACAGGTGCCCTTTACAACACAGCCTCGTGACCACATGGAACAGCTCTACCTCCCAAGTTCAGAAGCCCCCGAATGTGCCACCACATCCTCCTGCCTTTGACTATTCTGCTTCTGCCCTTCCCCTACTCTCCTCCTATCTTCCTCTCTCTCTCTAACTAGCTTGGATTCCAAAGCCTGTCTCTTCAGCCAGCCCATGCAAACATCTCCCCCTTTTTGCTCTCTTGTCCTTCAGTACTGAATATCCTGGGCTTCTCAGTGCTTGGCCTGAGAACTCATACAGCCTCCAGGAGCATGGCGGCCGGCAGGCATGGGCTAACCCAGAGCTTGGTCCTAGGCCCTTGCCCGTCTCCACCCCTCCCTGCCTTGAAAACAGACGTGAGGCCTGCATCTGAGGAAACGTTGAAAGGATGGCCCAGATGCCAACCCTGACATCACAGAGCCTCTGAACCAAATGCTGACCCTGCCTCGGTTGGACTTCCGGTCACATGCCCCATTTTCTTTTTTTTTTTTTTTAATTTATTTTTTTATTCAAAAGATTTTTTTGATGTTTTATTTATTCTTGAGAGAGAGAGACACCATGAGTAGGGGAGGGGCAGAGCAAGAGAGGGACACAGAGTCTGAAGCAGGCTCCGGGCTCCGAGCTGTCAGCCCAGAGCCCGACGCGGGGCTCGAACTCACAGACCGTGAGATCATGACCTGAGCCGAAGTCGGACGCCCAACGGACTGAGCCACCCAGGCGCCCCCACACGCCCCCACTTTCTTAAGTCAAATATATCCATATGTAAAGTGATGCCAAGCCTCCGTAAATTCATTATCGCTAGTCTCAGGCGAGCCCTTATTTAACAGTACCTGTTTATTATGCCTCCAGAACAACTCTTAATTATCTCCCCTCTGCACTTGGCCACTTTGGGGCTCCTTCGCTAGCACGGTGCCGGTTCATACAGCCAGCCATTGATAAACGCCTGGCGTGAAACTGACTTGAAAGTAAAAGCTAAGGTTTCTTTGAGCTTTCAAATTAAATGACTCAGTCCAGTCGGCAGACACAATGCATTTGTCTTTACAGCGAAACTTAGAATTATAGTGCAGGACCCAGAGGCTTTGCTTCTTTAGTTACAGACAGTGAAATGATGCTAAAAGTCCATCACCAGAAGGGAAAGGAACCGGCGAGTAAGTGAGAGGCGGTCAGCCAAGAAAATGTAAACTGCGGTAGGAGAAAGGGCTCTCAGAGTCCTGGGAATGGACAGCGTCATGAAAAAAAGCACAAGAGTCAACACAGAGAGATAAAGCGGCCTGGGCACATTATCTTTTTATTCTTTCAGGGAACACTTCATGCCCGAGCGTTCCAGTAAAAAGCATAAACAAGACTAAGGAGATATTGATGTCTGCCTGGCCATTTAGCATTTTAACGGCTTCCGCTGCACCTTCCAGGAAGCAGTGCTATTGGTCTGGGGCACCAATTTCATGACCATGACCTCCTTTGAGCCTCCGTGCAGACACCAGCTTGTCGTAAGAGATTTTCAGACAGGCTCGCTCTCCTCATTGACAAGTAGAGAAACTGAGGCATAGAAGTTCAGAATCCTAGGAAATCTCCCGGGGCTGCCCCCCCGGGGAATCCGTGGTTAAGACTCTTGGCTCACCAGGGCAGGCAAAGGCAGAAAAACAAAGATCAGCCTGAAGACCGGCACACATTTATGTAATGACGTCCATCATCCAGCTGCTGGCCGGATACCGTCCTGCCTCCCACCCAAGACCAGGAAGAATTAACCTCTGCGGTGGGTCTCGCTCGCATGACTTGGGGCGGCATTTAGTCAGGACCGTTGAGGGGGAGGGGGAGGCCAGACAGGACTTGGGCATCCACAGCAGGATAAGGAATAAGATGCCCACCCCCCACGACTGGGGGGCATCCCCATGGCGTGCTTTGCGGCTGGCCCGGGTAGGACCCGCCTGAGGAGCGAGGGGAGAAGGCACTACCTACAGCCTTGGGTGTGGGAGAATCCCCCTGCTGTCATCCACACCTTTCACCCCCCCCCCTTCTCTGTCATCCCCTAAATCTCCGTGGCAATGCCTTTAGATCTCAAAGAAAGGTAATCAGCTTTATTTCAGCGTATGTTCACATTAAACGCTGGGGGGAACGTGGGGCAGATGCCTGTCCCAGCTCACAAGCAGACACTGGCATCACAGGGGCGGCCTCCGTGCGCTGTGAGAGGAGGAGGAGACGTGATAAAGCCACCTGCTTCTTGGTTGCAAAGAACTGTTGCGTTTTCCTGTGTCAGAACACGCTGGTCTGCTCTTGGAAAGAACCCAAGTTCTGAAGACCTGAGGACAACGCAGGTGGGTTCAGCTGTCATCTCCTGACTCCAGCTCCAGCAGCTTCAAGCAAACCTCGAGGGGGGAGGGCCAGCCACCGCGACTGGACGGGGCGGTCAGCCCGGTGCAGCCGGGGCCACACGGCCGGGGCGCGGCGCTCGGCCGAGGCACAGGCATGAACAACGACTTGTGGACAGCAAGGAGGCAACCTGGAGGGTGGAAGAGAGGCAGTATAAAAAGACGAAGGGTTTCGCCAGTGCACAAGGTCACCTTCGCATCGCTTTGGTTCTTCCCAGTAGCTTGGATCGAGTCGTTAATCGCCGTGTCTTCGCTCTCATTCGACGACAGAAAACCGTGGGAGCCGGCTGTGGTCTTACACCCTTGTCAGAGAGCGGCCCGGGTCCAAAATCAGGGCATCCCTGAAGATCTGGATATGAGCGGACGTGCAACCAGCACAGTTCAAAGTGTTCTTTGCCGTGTGGACAAGAGGGGGAGGAGGGGAGGGGGCTGACCGACCGCCCCTGTGATGATAACCTCATGTGCCAAAGCGGCCCGGTGCTGATAGCGGGGAAAGGCTTCAAAGCAGTGTCTTCAGGACATTCTCTCAGCAGGGAACAGAGCTGAATTTTCAATCTACTTTAATTCCTCGGAGCGGGCGAGGTCTGAGCCTTGGCTTGCTGCTGCCACGTCTCGTGGGAGAAGGTGTTTACTCCATTTCAAAGCCAGAGTCACAAAATCCTCTCTGGGGGATAAAGTTTGAAGTTTTCCTTTATGGGCTGTGAGACCACGAGTCCGTGAGGTTTCAGTGTCTGAGGACATCAGCCCAACTTACTACACTGAGTTCCAGTTGAAAGCTTTGTTTCTAGATTTGACACGATTTTTAAACAAATTTTTTTTAATGAGAGAGGGAGAGAGAGACAGAGTGAGAGCAGGGGAGGAACAGCGAGAGAGGGAGACACAGAATCCGAAGCAGGCTCCAGGCTCTGAGCCGTCAGCCCAGAGCCCGACGCTGGGCTCGAACTCACAAACCGATCGAACTCAACCAACCGCGCCGGCTGAGCCACACAGGCGCCCCAGAATAAGGTGCCTTCGAACAGAAACAAATGCAAAGCAAAGCCATGTATCGATCGTCTGACCAAAATTTTGTGGCCAGACAACCTGACCCTGTATTTTCCCTAGGAGCGATGGTTCAGTACTCACTAATTCAGCGTTCATGGAAACTTTATAGAACATAACTACTGCAATTAACAAGAATCGGCTGTAACTCCCCCCCAGGGTTCTGGCTTGAATAACTGGGTGGATGCTGGTATCATGTACTGAACCACACGGGGGAGGACAAGGTTATTAGGCAGGGGACATGATAAAGCACTGGAATTTTTCTCTTCTCCTGGGACCCGTGGGCATTATTTTGGTATCCTGACTTGTGGCTGGACAGGTCCCGATCTTTTGCAATATCATTTCTCCCTGTGTCTTCCTTCTTTGAGCTCCCCAATTTAAGCCTCCAAAAGCAAAGGGCAATAAACCATAGGGAGATGCCATCCACAATATGGAGATGCTCAAATAAAGTGCAAAGTGAGCCCAGAGCTCACCGACAGCAAATAGAACCGCAGATGACAGAGAAAAGGAGAGGTGACAGCTGTGTGGGAGACTGCTGAGAAGAACGAGAAGGAGGAAACTCCCTCTGCTCAGGGAAGGTCTGGTGGACATTAGCCAGACTAGCCTGGAAGATAGAATAAGAAAAACGATTCCAGAAGGTTCCTGAATACGTTTGGAACAGTAAGGAGAAAAGGAAGGGAGGAGAGGGGTGCCTAGCTGGCTCAGTCAGAGGAGCCTGTGACTCTTGATCTCCGGGCTGTAAATTCGAGCCCCACGTCAGGTGTAGAGATTACTTAAAAATAAAAAATAAAAATCTTAAAAAAAAAAAAAAAAGAAATGAAAGGGAAGGAGCGAGGAAGTGAGAGGAAGAAAAAGAAGGAATGAGAAAGAAACGACAAAGAGAATTCCAAACTGCCTCTTAAACTGAGCCGGGATCGCTTTGTCATGTACCCGAAACTTCCCCGACCCAGACGAACTTCCATCACCCTGGGATTCCTCGCGCTGTGCCAAAACAGAGCAGGATTTGGAAAACTATGCAAGATTCTGGTGCATGGGCCACAGCCCACTTGCCTTCTGTTTTTGTGTGGCCCATCAGCTAAGAATGGTTTTTACATCTCTAATGGTTGGAGAAAAAACGGCAAAGGAAAAATAATACATTGAGACACGTGAGAAATACACAAAATATAAATTTCAATGTCCTCAAGGGGAGCTTTATTGGAACACAGCCACACTCGTTCATTTACCTATTGTCTGTGGCTGCTTTTGCCCCACAACATCAGGGCTGAGTAGTTAAGACAGAAACCACATGGCCTGCAAAGCCTAAAAATATTTACTATCTGGCCCTTTACAGAAAAAGTTTACCGACCCTCAATAGACCTTGCCTTTTAAGCAGTGTACTCAGGGTATGTTTTGGATACTTTGATATAGTCGAAGAGGAAACAGGCCAGGGGGGCCAAATGGCAGAACCTGGGTGCCACATGCATAGTTTAAAGAATGACTGCCCATAGAATTCCTAAAATCAATGTCTCCTCTTAATCCCTGCTAGCTCTCGGGGAAACAGAAAGCCCGTCAGTGTCCCCTACGAGGTCTCTCTCTGCCTTGTTCTCAGTTTCTGCTCACGGAGGGGGAGGGGGTGGCTGCACTCTGTCCTTTCGACTTTCCACCTTGCTCCCTTTTCTCATAGAGTTAACCTCATCTGGTGTCTCTCACCTTTCCAGGCCTTGTCTGGTCTTTCTCACATGTCCCCCTGCAGCCACAAGCCCACACGTAGCATTTTCAATTTCTGGATTTCCCTCTTCTTGGAGCTGTGGCTACAAAAGTTATAGTTTTACACAATGAGCCTCCCTCCCCCTGCTAACACAGTGGCAACTTTATGTACCCGTGCACGTATATCCTGTGCACAGAGAGCACATGGGGGCTGGTGTGCGCAGACATGCGTGTCCCTGTGTACAGACTCACGTGTCCCTGTCGCCCCGTGTGCACACCGCCCCCCTGGATCACCTGTCCGACCAGGGGACCGAGCCTGGCAGCATCAGTGGCCAGGCTCAGCTCTAACTGCCCGCGATACAGGTCGGTGATTGAAATTTTGAACGTGTTTGTGTGTATGTATTTACGACAAAAAGAGACCCTTAAAACTTACTTTATAATCGACATAATTTTTAATCGAAGTATAGCTGATATACAATATTACTTTTGCTTCAGGTATACAACATAGAGATTTGACAATTATATACATTATGAAAGGCTCACAAGTGTGTAACTTTTGTATTTAAAAAAACTTTTTTTAGTGTTTATTGATTTTTGAGACGGAGACAGAGCATGAGCGGGGGAGGGGCAGAGAGAGAGAGGGAGACACAGAATCCGAAGCCGGCTCCAGGCTCCGAGCTGTCAGCACAGAGCCCGACGCAGGGCTCGAACCCACGAACCCCGAGATCATGACCTGAGCACAGTCGGACGCTTAACTGACTGAGCCACCCAGGCGCCCCAAACTTTTATATTTTATAATAAAAATGATATTGCAGCTGAGCTCCCTTCCTGACTGATGACAGACTAGGTGTCCTGTCCTGCCTTCAAAAAGATCAGATGGGGGGGTTCAGAAAGCCGAGGTCCGAATCAAGCACAGGGACAGATAAGAATTATTCCTTTCTAGAACGATTTGTAATGGCTAAGAGCTCATATATAAACAGAAGCCCATGCACAAAGAACATCTGTAACTGGTGTGGCAGCGCGCATGCCTATGAAAGGACGGATTCCTCAACCCAAGCGCTTATTGGAATATCCAGGGCACGTATCTTACGCTTCCAGCTTTTTCCGCCAACCGGCGTGTGCCCAGCACCTAGTACATTGCCTGACAAACAGGAAAAGCTCGTTAAAAATTCTTCGGCTGTGGAATGAACACCGTTGGCCTCGGAATCAACCCAAACTGAGGGAGTTCCGATGGGAACCAATCTGCATGAGGCTTTTTCCTGGTAAAGGGAAGTAAAGGAAGCAGGGTGTGGAGGATGAAGGGAGGAGTCTGCGGCCCCTAACAACAAGTTGGGGGCTGGGATGGGGAAGAACCCTGATGTCTGTCCCCCACGCTGGTCCTCCTGGCCTCCGCCGGGCTTAGATCTGAGCCCCATGGGGGGAAGGGCTGCGGGCAGATGGCGGAGGTCCCAAGTTCCACCAGTGTGGTCTTGGTGTCAGAGGACATGGAATCTTGAAGTCCCTATACCCCTATACCAACCGTGGTGCCCCAAGGGCCTGGGACAGGTATCACCTAGGAGGGCAACAGCCTTACTGAGTAGGTCTGTCGGTCTGCAACCAGAACGAGAGAGGCAGCTCCGAAGAGGCAGAATCACACGGAAGGTCGAAGCACAAGACTAGCACCAGATGGGATCAGAATGCTCCAGAACTCATGTCTTTTTTCTCATGTCTTTTTTTTTAATTTTTTTTAACGTTTATTGATTTTTGAGACAGAGAGAGACAGAGCATGAGTTGGGGGGAGGGGAAGAGAGAGAGGGAGACACGGAATCCCAAACAGGCTCCAGGCTCTGAGCTGTCGGCACAGAACCCGACGCGGGGCTCGAACTCACGGACCGCGAGCTCGTGACCTGAGCCGAAGTCGGACGCTCAACTGACTGAGCCACCCAGGCGCCCCCAGAACTCATGTCTTTCATATGACCTCCCACTGGCATCTAGAAACCAATAAGCCTGTAGACCCTCAGCTATCCCGTTCCTGTGGGTAACGAGAGGCAATTCCACCTTGCAACTAACGGTTTAGAATCCAGATTGCCTATTTCAGTGTCAGTTTCTAAACAAATTCTTAGATGGGATTTTTTTTTAAGCCTCAAGATTTCGAAGGACTCTTATCTTCCTATCCTCTACCTGCTTGATGGTTTCCGGTCGCAGCGAGATAGAGAGCGACAAAATATTTCGACATGGCGCTGATTTTTTCCAAAGAGGTTCAGGAGTTCAAGAATCAGGTTCTCTACCTCTTTTTCCCTTCTGACACCATATTCTGAGCTTCACTTCACACTACCAGACACACAAAGGCCCCTCGCTACCCTTGACAAGTAGTAGCTCATATTCAATTGATGATTTAAGAGTAGCGAAGTTTCAGGGTACCCGGGTGGCTCAGTTGGTTGAGCGTCTGATGCTTGGTTTTGGCTCAGGTCATGAGTTCGCGGTTCGTGAGGTCAAGCCCCACGTCAGTCTCCGCACTGACAGTGCAGAGCCTGCTTCGGATTCTCTCCACCCCTCCCCAACTCCCCCCCACTCTCCTACCCTCCGTGCTTGTGCTCTCTCTCTCTCTCTCTCAAAATAAATAAATAATATTTTTTTTTTAAATGGTGCCACCTTTTGGGATGAGCACTGGGTGTTGTATGGAAACCAATTTGACAGTAAATTTCATGTATTAAAAAAAAAAAAAATGGTGCCATCTCCTGTCACTTTGAACCTGTCTGATTGGGATTCTGCCCCCAGAACCTAAAGATATCAAGAACCACCCAACACAGCTGACATTTCCCACTGTGATCTTATTCCTGTCCCACTGGCCACTGCTCTTGTAGTTCAGGCTTCGGTTGCCTCCTGCCTGTACTTCTCCAGTAATCTCCAAAGTGACAGACACCCCTGACTCTCTGATCCATTCTGTCCTCCACTTCCAGGAAACTCTACCTAACTGCCAGCCCTACCGTTTTATTTTCCTCCTTGTAATAGGCTGAATAATGGCCCCAAAGATATACATACAGGTCCTAATCCCTGGAACTTTGTATGTGACCTCACGTGGGAAAATGATCTTTGCGGATGTAATTGAGTTAAAGATCCTTCCGCCGGAAGCTGGAAGAAGCAAGCAAGGGTCCTCCCTAGGGCCTCTGGAGGGTGCATGGTCCTGCCAACACCCTGACTTCGGGCTTCTGGCCTCCAGAACCGGGACAGAATCAACTTCTTTCGTTTTGAGCCAGCTGGTGTGTGAATTGCTCGGGCAGCCACAGGAAACGTACATTGTTGCTCCAAACCACAAAGCCCTCAGCAGTCCGAACCCCAACTATTTTTCACACTCACCTCTCTCCGTCACTCACTCCATGCTTTATCCCCAGGCACACTGACCCTCACAGGAGGTGAGACCTCCCACTGCTTCCTCGTTTGCCACCTGGAGAAGAGGCGCACAGAGCAGCTGCCTCGCCTAGAAAGTCATCTCTTCTGAAGCCTTAGCAATCTGCTCCGCGGGTTCAATATACGGTTCTGAGTTCCTCGTGCATCCCAGAGATTAGTCCACTTACCTGTGTGTGGCGTCTGGTGCGCAATCTCCCACTGGCCCACTGTGACTTTGGTGACTCCTCATTCTCCTTTCCTGGTTTTCATGCCCTATCCACTTCACTCGAGCTTCGCTTTAGAGGTCAGTCTTCCGTCTCCTTCTTTGTTTTTCTCTCCCACTTACACTCTTTCTGAGCAATTTTGGCCGTGGCCTACGTCGTTGGCTTCCAAATATTCTTCCCCAGCTCCCCTGAACTCTTTCCCACCTGCCCACTGGACATCTCTGCACAGACACCCCACAGACATTTCCAGCCCAACATGTCAAGAATGATTTTCTTCTCATCTCCCTCTGCATATTAATCTGGACAAGCAGGGCCCCTGGGCTAGGATTCTGGAAACCGAAGCAGAAAACAGGGAAGCGTAAGACGAGGCCCGGCAGGGGCTGGAGGCCTCGCGGTCAAGGACATCCAACGTCAGCGTTCATGAGGAAGTTCACACGCAACTTCTCGTCAAAAGGCTCAGCAGAGATGCAGAAACCAGGCATGAGACCGCACCCAAGACACCAAAATAAGCCAGCAGAGAGGCAACACATGGAAATATCGTCAGAAATAAAGACTCCAGACTCTTCTCACGGGGCACTTTAAGATGTCACTTTGGACAACACCCACTTCTCCTACATTTCCTTTTTCCTTTCGCTCAGCTGTTCAGACTAGAAACCTCACAATTCTTGCTCCTTCCCCTGCCGTAGCCCAGAGCGGTGAGGAGGTTTGGGGGAAGGGGGCCCCCGAGCATCCCCCCCTTGATTCTTCTGCCCCATTGTCATCGTCTCTCCCTGTCTCCGGCCTGGAGCTCTTCGCAGACCTCCTGGGGAAACTCCCTCTGTCCAGCCTCTTCCCACATCGGGTACTTTCAACACGCCACCAAAATTCAGATCTGCGTAAAACCCGCTAGTGGTCTCCTGTGGCCTCTAGGATGAACTGTGAACTCCTCCGTAGGACACCCAAAGTGCTTCCCACAGGCCAACCCTCACCCCTCCTCGGCCTCGCCACTTCCTAATAGACTGTTTTCTTTTCACTACAACCTCACGCGTTGAAAGGAGCGAGGAAGCTTTCTTAGGTCTCTTTTCTATTCTGTTTGTAAGGGGTCTGCCCCCACGACGTCATCACCTCTCAAATGTGCAACCTCCTCACATCCTCACCTTGGGAGTTCAGACTTCGATATTTGAATCCGGGGAGGATATGACGCTCCGTGCATTGCAATCCCTAAGAGGTTCCGTTGACTAACCACCCCCTCTCACGTACAGTTTTCCCAGCTTGCCCCGGGAACAGGACAAGAAAGAGGTCAGGTGGGGGGATCATTCCAGGGCTGACATCAGGGATAAAGCCAGAGAAACTAGCAAAGCGTCAATAGGAAATGCAAGCATGGCTTTCGGAACATCAGAGCCAGGAAATTCTCAGTTCCCACCTAGTCTACTCCCTTAATTTATAGGCGAAGAGACTCAGGTCCAGTCAGGTGATGTGACGAACCCAAGGAAATGACAGTTGTGTTCATCACCAGGCAAATGGGCAAAATATAAGAAGGCCACCGATGGAAAGGGGAGTGGATGGAGGCACAGGGAAAACGAAGTAGATTTAATCCAGAACACTGGAGACAGCTTTCCTCTCCTCAGTCGATATTTATTCCCCATGTAGGCATAGATCTAGTTGTGGCCTTGTTGGCTTTATAAAGAGCCTTTTTTTAATGTATATTCAGTATACATATATGTATATTCTGTATACATATATGTATATTCTGTATACATATGTGTATATTCAGTATACATATATGTATATTCAGTATATACATATATATATTCAGTATACATATGTGTATATTCAGTATACATATATGTATATTCAGTATATACATATATATATTCAGTATACATATGTGTATATTCAGTATACATATATGTATATTCAGTATATACATATATATTCAGTATACATATATGTATATTCAGTATACATATATGTATATTCAGTATATACATATATATATTCAGTATACATATATGTATATTCGGTATACATGTATGTATATTCAGTGTATACATATATGTATATTCGGTAAACAAGTATTCTCTCCAACCAGATTAAGAGCTCCAGAGGAAGGGAACACACTTCTCCATTTTCACTTCTCCACACTCCTCCCTGTGAAATTGATACCTGCTTAGCAGGGGTGAAGGAGAGTCTCCCAGGGGGCCAAGGCACTAGGAGTCTGCCCCCTTTCAGAATTCCGGGCAATCTTTGTCCCAGGAGCAGGGACACTCCTGGGTCCTCACTGAGTTTTAAAGGAAAGCCCAGAGAGGAGGCAAAGAACTGGGAAGAGGAAAGCCGCTCCAGAGGCTGAAAGTGCTGATCCTATCTTACATGTGCGTAATGTTTCCTAGCACGTGATATAATATTTTTTTTAATTTTTTAATGTTTATTTTTTGAGAAAGAGAGAGTGTGAGAGGAGGAGGGGCAGAGAAAGAGGGAGACACAGGATCCGGAGCAGGCTCCAGGCTCCGAGCTGTCAGCACAGAGCCCGACGCAGGGCTCGGACCCAGGAGCCCAGCTGTGAGATCATGACCTGAGCTGAAGTCAGACTCTCAACCAGCTGAGCCACCCAGGCGCCCCCGCACATTATATAATATTGTTACCCCTCCTGTTAGGTAAGAACAACAGAACAACACCACTTTGGCAGCAACACCATGGAGGGAGGGTCCACAAGCCCCCGGGGTTCTGGGAACCTTGCATGAATGAATACACAAGGTCCCCTGCCCCGGTGATACTTGTCACCCAGTCTGGAAGACAGATACGTAAGGAGATCTTTTGGATATTAGGCAGCAAGGGCTGTGAGAGTGGGACCCGAGAGTAGATGAGGGAGAGACCTCCTTGGATAAGGAGACTCGAGAAACCAACCCAAAGGACCAGCGAAGCCAGCTGACAAGGAGGGCCTGAGAGGACGGATCAAGGGACACCAAGTCCAGAGGAAGGGGAGCAGCGAGGGGCGCCTTGGGGACACGGCAATCAGCAGCTCCCGTCATGGAGCACAGACGGAGAGTCAGCGCCAGGCAGGATAGCCTTGGAGGCCGCAGTAAAACATTCGCCAGGGAACAAATTTAAGGCTTTAAACAAGGGAGTAACGTGGCAGGTTCTACTCACGCCATCACGCGGGTAACTGGAAAATGCATTTGAAGGTTGCAGAACGTGGGGTAGACCAGTCAGACGTCTACTATAAGAGATAGTGAGAGATGATGAGAGTCTGGTCTGAGATGGGGGGGGAGGGTGGGGGCGGGCAGAGAGAAAGAGAGAGAGAGAGAGACTTGGTTCAAGAATAATTTGGAGATAAAGAGCATCTGTGAGGAGTAGGCAGAAAGGAGTGGTCCAAGATGATCGGAGTTTATTTGAGAGAGCCAGGAATATGGGGGGTGGGGTGGGGGGGTCGCAGGGGAGGGGTGCGACTACAAATCAAAACTCCTCTTTCCCAAATACAAACCCTTTTCTTTAAAAAAAAAAAAAAGGGTGTTTTTTTTACATTTATTTATTTTTGAGAAACAGAGTGAGACAAAGCGTGAGCGGGGGAGGGGCAGAGAGAGAGGGAGACACAGAATCCGAAGCGGGCTCCGAGCTGTCAGCACAGAGCGCGACGCGGGGCTCGAACCCACAAACCGTGAGATCGTGCCCTGAGCCGAAGTCGGACGCTCAACCGACTGAGCCACCCAGGTGCCCCACAAACCCTTTTCTAATGTCCCCCTGATGGGGAAGCCATGTACCAGGAGAATGGGATGGGAGAAGGCGGGCAGTCTCTAGCAGGAAATAAGATGAACTCCGCCTCCCAATAAAACAATCCCCGAGCAAAAGCGAGGCTGCCTCAGTCTCTGGAAAGGTTCAGGGCAGCCTAGATCCGGGCTCCCACAGAGGGGCGCCTGTCTCCCCAGACAAAGCTGGTTTCTCGTGTCACTGTGGAGAATTCACTGGCTCTACCCCGTGCCCACGTGGGAGGGTGGGGTGCAACCTCCAACCCAGCCACAGCCAGGGTGCGGATCTGACTGCGAGAGTCAGGGTGGGGGTAACTCCGAAACCTGTCTCTTTGCCTGACACCGATTCCATTTCCTTCCACAACCTTCCTCTGCCCCCTCACCCCCAGGAGCCAGCGTCTGTGGGTGCAGAGCCAACAGCTGAAGTGTCCGAGTGCCTGGACCCTGGGGCTAGACCTGCTCCATTTGCGATGGGGCCTCCCCTGGCTCCCCGCCCCCTTCCCCCCAACCTGCCTGTTTCCGGTTTCCTCCTGGGTGTTAATATATGCAGAGCTCTTAGAGCAGAGCCTGGGGTCGGGGTTCAGAGGAAGTGCTGGGTCTCCTGGCCCCTCATTCTCCCTCACTAACCCAGGGGTCAGCTTTTCTACACCCCGTCCCCCCCCCCCCCCCCCCCCCCCCCCCGCTGCCAACTGCAGGTTCAATTCGGTCTTGCCTGTCTTTCCAACCTACGTCTGAACCCCTGGGTCAAGTAGAAATCTGACAGCAGCTTTCCACTCCAGGTTGATTTGCTAGAACGGGACAGATGCCGGGCAGTGACAGGGAAGCAGAAAGTTCCATAGCCTGGCTCCGTCATCACTCTGTCTTCTTCGGTGATGAAATTCTTTCTTATCCTTATGGTTTCTACTGACAGCGATCCAAATTGTTCTCAGACTTGTTGCTAGGGTTCTTTGTGTTTGGCCATAGGACTAAAATTAATTCCCAGGAGTCATTTGAATTCAGTCATTATTACATGTTTTCGTGTTGGGCGGTATAAAGTTGTGGGCATGTGACCATCCTGACTTCCAAAATGAGTTTCTTTTTTTTTTTTTTCTTAAATTTTTTTTTCAACGTTTATTTATTTTTGGGACAGAGAGAGACAGAGCATGAACGGGCGAGGGGCAGAGAGAGAGGGAGACACAGAATCGGAAACAGGCTCCAGGCTCCGAGCCATCAGCCCAGAGCCCGACGCGGGGCTCGAACTCACGGACCGCGAGATCGTGACCTGGCTGAAGTCGGACGCTTAACCGACTGCGCCACCCAGGCGCCCCCCAAAATGAGTTTCTTAGGGTCCAACCTAGTATTTTCAACCACGGATCCAGATGGATTGGGGAAAAGGGCGGTTTACTGTGATGACAATAGAATTCCTCTGGGGCGGAGCACTGCCTTTCTTTGGGGACACAACTCAGTGGCCTTTTAGGTAAAAGTTAGGGGAAGACTAGAGAGGTGAGTAGCTAAGGGCAGATAAAATTGTTCTGCTTATTCAAATACTGAAGTTCTCGAGATTGTTCTGCTTTGGCTTGTTTTTTTTCAACGGACTCAGAGGAATTTCCCCTTCTGTGGTGGTCCGAGCCCCAGGACGGCAGGTGCCCGTGCGCAGGAAGAAACCGTGGAATAACGGACAGCAGGGTGCGGCCCTCGGCCAGGGAACTCCACACTGGGTTTGAAGCTGAGTGGGTCCCTCCACCATCTTACAAAGAGTCAGCTTGACTTACCGGCCTTGTGTTAGTGGTGTGTGTGGAATGCCAGTGCCAGGGCCCCGTCTACACTGGAGCAGAGAGAAAAGGCCGTCCAGGCCAGGATTGGGGGGGTGGGAGGCGCCCAGGAAAAGTGGGCTGGGGAAGTTAGACTGTCCTCAACTTGGGATGCACGGAGTGTGCGGGGCATGTGAAGTCCGAGTAGAGATGGATTGGGTCCCACCTCTACTTACTTGCCAGCACGGGTTTGAAGGTCACGTGCAGAGGCAGTTAGTGTGGTGGATGGCCAGCCATAGCGACCCCTGCCTCTCCAGCTGCCCTCGGACATTCCATGCAAGCAAATCAGGCATTGACTGAGGCCAGCACGTGCGGACCTCTCTCCTCGCCACTAGACTAGAAACTAACACAGCCAAGACCTGATTAGCTTGCCTTTGGCCCCCTCGGGGCCCAGCGCCTGGTCCACAGCGTTGGACTTTGAGCCCACTTGCTCGGATGCCAGAGAATGCGTTCCCGACGGAGGGCCACGCAGGCTCCGAATGTGTACAGGGGAGCTGATGCAGATTTGTCATCACCAGAGCCGTGCAAGAGAGAGGAGGAGAAACCCAACCCACTGGACTAGGGAGCTCACCGTTACGCGCCTCCCCTTTTGCCGAAAGGAGCACGGGACCGTGTAATTCCTTCCTCTCCTCCACCCCCACCCTTCACCTCTACAGGATAGGCCTCAGTGAGCTACCTCACCTCCTAGGAATTAAACCCTCCAGGGGCCCAGAAACTTGGAAGCCGTTTCGGCGTTCTTATCCTGGATGACTCATCTGGGCCCTAGGACAGTCAAAAGTCCAAGGTGCTGAATGCTAATTCGTTGAACTTCTGAGTTCCGAAATAAATGAGAATACGTCCATCATTCCTATGGAGGTGACCCTCCCAGATGTCTCTTTTTATCTCTGTCTCTGCCTCCCCCTCCCCCCAACCACCACGGCGTGCCCACGTGCCCCCACACACACACGTAAAGAACTCTGGGAGTGATTTTAAAGGGAATAAGAAACCTCCTTGTCTCCGGGAGGAGCTGATTTTGATCTCTGAAACACGAGCTTGGTTCAGGATTTCTGATCTGCCCCTAGTTTTCCTCCTCCCAGAGACACTGAGGATTTAGGCATTTGTCAGATGAGCTGTACCTACTCCTAAAACAAATGTCCCCTGCCATCATCTGTAACACAAAACGTTTAGATGTGGCTAAATCCCACCCAACCCCCCCCCCAACAAACTACAGGGAATAAACAGCCTTGGGGGCAAGTGGGACACATCCTATCAGAACGAAAGATGACAAGGAAACAATAAAACGTACCTGACCCCCTTCCTTTCGGTCTGTGCCACTCAAATCACAACACAGCAGCACATTTAGAACCAGACAGTGGCTCTCACAAGGCTCTCGCTCTATTTCAGCCCACGTCTTGCCCAGCCTGGTAACCGGGGGGCCAAGGGAGGTGCTCGGACGTCGTGAAAGAGGAGAGCAGCACAGCTGATCAAGTTATTTTACCCCAACGAGAAGGGAGATTTCTGAGACGCTCAGTAGGCTTTCTGTTGAGACAAAGAGGCTTTTTGTTGTCGTGATTTGATTTCAATTTGGTTACTATTCTTGCTGAGTTCTACACATGGTCTTGGAGAGGAGCTGCCTTTTGCCCAGGACCATCTGGTCAATTTTAACGACTACCTTATTTATTCGCCTTGGAGAATCCCTCTCCATTCTGAAATATAGCATCAGACTCATGGCCAATGACTGTGACCTTCCCAATTAAGGAGACACCTGTCGTGAGTCCCACCCACCAAAGGCAGGGCCCTGAGCCTCACAATGGGGACATGAGACACAGGGTCAGGGTCCAGCCTCACGCAGGCACAGGCCATGATCCAGCGGCCCCCTCTCTCCACCCCTGCCCTCTATTCCCAGGACATTCTGAGCTGTGGGCATCCGATATTCACGGTTGGTTGCTGGTGCCACTTTTTAAGTATCTCCTCTGCTCATGCACTTGACGCGCTCATGCAATCATAGAAATAGACTGGCTTCCTTTCTGGTCATCTTCTATTCTTTGCCATTCAATTTGCCTAGTTCTGCACCCTTTTGGTTCCTACCTTGTGTCTTACTACTTAACGTGGGCCACCCAACCTGGACTTGAGCCCCTGGGGACTCACCAGCCGCTCCTGAACTGGACCTCTCCCCGATCCTTCACCCACAGGGGTGCGGTAGGATGGGGCCTTTTGAAACACATGACTTAATCTACGAAACGATTTTTCCAGGGCTCATCCAGCATAGAAGGCTCCATACTGGGAAGCAAAGAACAAAGCACTAGGGTGTTCTGGAGTGTGAAAATGCAGCTTCCTAGGCCACATCTCGTATTTCCCGAGTCAGGACCCTTTGGGGGTGAAGCCAAGGAATCTGCATTTTTACAACCTCCCTAGGTGTGTCTTGTACCTACCGAAGTTTGAGAACACGCACGGTAAAACATACAGTGCGGACCAGGTCTCAGGAAACTTGCAATCTCATGGACATGAAAAATCGACATCACGGCAATACAAAGGACTTCCTGATATTTCCTCAGCAGTTTTGACAAGAGAAACTCTGGGGCCATTTTATGCCCTAGACTCCCAACTCCACAGTTTCTGGCTTCCACGCGGGAGCTCGTTGCCTGCATAGGTGAGTGATTTTCTTCTACTGAGAAAGAATCGTTTCCTCATCTATCACTCACTCATTCAGCCCAACACGTAGTAAGCGTCTACTGTGTGCAAGCTTCTGCCACACGCAGGGCAGGTGTGTTAGAGCGCAAAAGGATCCAGAGTTTCTCTTGTCAAAACGTCTCATTTTAGGGGCGCCTGGGTGGCTCCGTCGGTTAAGCGTCCGACTTCAGCTCAGGTCACGATCTCACAGTTCGTGAGTTCAAACCCCGCGTCGGGCTCTGCGTTAACAGCTCTGAGTGTGGCACCTGCTTCGGATTCTGTGTCTCCCTCTCTCTCTGCCTTTCCCCTGCTCATGCTCTGTCTCTCTCTGTCTCAAAAATAAATTTTAAAAAAAAATTTTAAAAATTTTAAAACTTCTCATTTTATACAGAGAAAGCCTCAGAAGTTCAGACAAGGAAATGACTTCCCCACAGTCATATATCCTCCGAGGAACAGACCAGGTCTCCTAGCTTCCAGGAGAGAGAATCAGGAGTGGTTAAGAGTTTGGGCCTGTGACTCGGAAACCGGGGTTCAAAACCAGGCTTTGCCAGGTATGAGCTTGGGTGAGTCACGTAAACTTTCATGACCTCAGTTTCTTCATGGTAAACCGGGATAATACCGCCCCTGTGACATAGGTGACTATTTGTGAAAGCCTACCACACACAGTGACTCAGTCAGTGTCATTCAGATCAGCTCATTACCCCCAAGCACTAGAACAGCTGTGCCCACTTGTGACTTACCCACTCACGGCCGGGCCTGCTCGTGGACTGATTATAATTCACACCCCTCTCTAGTGCAGAGACAAATCTAGATCGACTCCCCCGGCTCACTGTGAAATCCAATAGTCAAGGTCAGCATGAAGTTTTCCAAGACAGGCCAAGCATTTAGAGCAGACCCACATCCTCAGCCCCGCTCTGCATACACATACAAAACTAATGCCAAGAAGCCAGGGACTAATTCATATCATGAACATAACATGCTTTTTCTTTCGTGGTTCTAGATGTTTCAAATGAAGAACAAGCCTTTGAGCTGATTCTGGACACGTCATTGATCCAATGTTCCATTTTTTTTAATTTTGTTTTTTTTGAAAGAGGGATAGAGAGAGAGAGAGAACGTGAGCAGGGGAGGGGCAGAGAGAAAGGGAGAGAGAATCCCAAGCGGGCTCACGTGCTGCCAGCACAGAGCCTGACTAGGGGCTCGAACCCACGAACCGCAAGATCATGACCTGAGCTTCAATCAAGAGTCAGACGCTTAACCAACTGAGCCACTCAGGCGCCCCCAATTTTCCATTTTACTTGACATTTGTGAAACAGCAGAAAGGCTCTCCCTGGGAGCTCACAGATTTACAGCTGAATTTCCGAGTCCGGTTCCAACCGCACCAATGCCAGGCCTACATTTCCCACGTAGGCAGAGAAGCCAGAAGTAATAGAATTCTGATTCCTAACCTAACACAGACCGCCCTTAGCACAGAACTCAAAGCAAAGGAGACACAGAAAAACGAAGGATGGCCTCAAAAAAAAAAAAAAAAAAACAACGCTTATTTGCGCTCAAAGCCACTGAGCAAAGATAGTAGGAGTTCTGAGATCAACAAAAGGTTCTAGATTCATCCACATGAATCTGATTCAGCTTCATTCAGGGCTAGATTCAGGCTGGGACGAGGGAGGAAGAATTCCACCGTGAGGCTCCTACCCTGGGCTACCAAGCAGGCAGAAGCATATATCAGCAGAAGTTTAGCAAATCCGATCAGGATAAATACCGCCCCTTAAAATAGTGCATGGGTTTTTTTTGCCCGAATTATTCACAATTATCCAGTCACCCCACATGCCTATTTCCTGACCTCAGTGTGTGTCACTTTCGACTGTCAATACATCTCAGCAACTCTTTCCCAGGAGAGCAGTGATTCTGGAAGAAGGAAGTGGCCTCAAGGAAATCCATGGGGAGTCTGAAAAGACCAGTGTGAGCCAGCCTCTCGTGCGGCCTTGCGCAAGACCAGCCGGGGGGGGGGGGGGGTCGTGTCTCTGCTGTGTGATGTGCTCAACAGTTCCACGTTACAGAAGACTCACCTGTCTATGACGCGGGAGACACACACAGCTGCTACGATAGCGGAGACATCTAATATTATTTATATATGTGTTTCTAAGTTTATTTATTTATTTGGAGAGAGACAGAGACACTGCGAGTGGAGGGAGCGCAGAGAGCGAGGGAGAGAGCGAGAAACCCAGGCGGGCTCCATGCTGCCGGCGCAGAGCCTGAACTCGCAAAACTGTGAGATCATGACCTGCGCTGAAACCAAGAGTCGGACGCTTAACCGACGGAGCCACCCAGGCGCCCCTAATTTATTTATAGTTTTTAATTTGCATTTTTATCACAGCAATCGGTGTGCATGATTTTTTAGATTCAGATGGCACCCCAAGTCCTACAATGAGAAAGCGTGGTCTTCGGCTACATTTTCCTCCCCGCCGAGCCCCCCCCCCGAGAGGCAGCCTTTTCAGGTTTGTTTTCTGAACTTCACCTCTGTGTCTTTAAATCATACACTTACAAGGCTTCTTTAAACGTTTGCACTTTTAAACATCATCTCCTGGCTTCTTGTTTCATGGCTTTGGAATCTAGCTGCCTTCTGCCAATATCGCCCCCTTTCACTTCCACTCCCTCACCCCCATCCCCTTAATGTACCTATATTAACAATTCGAGGCCCAATGAATCATTCCATTATTAACAACCACGTGGCTCCAGGCTCTGAGCCGGCGGCACAGAGCCCGACGCGGGGATCGAACCCACGAACCGTGAGATCGAGCCCTGAGCCGAAGTCAGACGCTCAACGGACTGAGCCACCCGGGCGCCCCTCTACCTCACTGATTCTTAAATTCTCCGGGCAAAGTGACAAAATTCCTCTCAATACAGACGTCAGGTAATGCATCTGTTTTCTGTTTTTTGTTTTTCCTGGCAACATCCTTCCAGAAGGGCAACCGGCGCTGCTCCGTGGCCTACGTGGATGGGCTGATCTCCAGGCCTGGTCCACCTGCCTGGGCTCCCCCCACCACCGCACGCTGGGGATTCCCAGTGACTCTCCTGTGTGGGATCCCCTGTTGCTGGAATTCCAAATCATTTTTTTCTTGGTTTACTTCTTCTTTTGATTAAGGACTTAAGAGAAGTTACAAGGGAAACACATATTTCAGAGAGGTCACCTCTCGGAAATTGTCTTTATATCACCTGCCCATACCTACTGGACTACGTAGGATTCTAGGATAGAAATCATCTTCCGTAAGAATTTCAAAGACTTGCTCCTCTGTTTTCTAAACACCAGTGGGACAGTTGAGAAATCCAATAGCATCCAAACTCTCGTTCTCTGTAAGGGAGTTTTTTTCGTTTTTGTTTTTGTTTTTGTTTTTGTTTTCACTGCAGACAGTTTTAGGATCTTCTCTTTATCTTTACCCCTGAAAATTCATGCTGACGTGCCTTGGCAAGGTGTTTTTCACTCGTTGTGTGCTGGGCATGTGGTGGCCCTGATGTCTCGTGTCTTCCACATCTGAAATTTTTATTTAAATGACACTTTGACCGGGGCGCCTGGGTAGTTCAGTGGGTTAAGCATCCGAGTGTCAATTTCGGCCCAGGGCATGATCTCACGGTTTGTGGGTTCGAGCCCTGCATCGGGTTCCATGCTGATGGTGTGGGACCTGCTCGAGATTCTCTCCCTCTGCCCCTTGAACACACTCTCTCTCTTGCAAAATGAATAGACTTAAAAAATAATAATAATAAACAACGCTTTGACAAACACTTCCTCATCTTCACACAGGATTCCTTTTAGTAGGATGTTGGGTGGGTCTTGTAGATGGATCATTTACTTGTCCTGTCTTTTTCACTTATTTTTTTGTATTTTTTAGTTCCCGGGAGCTTTCCTTACCTTTATCTTACCTTATTCCCTTTGATTATTTTTGCACATTAAATTTCATTTTAGCGGTCTTATTATTCTGAGACCTATTTTTGGTCTCTATCTTTAAATATCGATTTTAAACCCCAAAACTTTAAATTGCCACAAACAACAAGTCCACGAAGCATTCTTTTCCTTTTGAATCTTCTGTGATGCGTTGATTTCATCAGCCAATCTTTTCCTCTTTTTAAAAAAAATTTTTTTGTTTGTGTTTTTATTTTTGAGAGAGAGAGAGAGACAGAGCGTGAGAGTGAGGAAAGGTGAGAGAGAGAGAGGGAGACACGGAATCTGAGGCAGGCTCCGGGCTCTGAGCTGTCGGCACAGAGCCTGATCTGGGGCTCGAACCCACAGATGGTGAGATCGTGACCTGAGACTAAGTCGGACCCTTAACCGACTGAGCCACCCAGGTGCCCCCGACTTTTTCCTCTTGAATAAACATGACTCAAATTATCCATCAGGACACACGGCGTCAAGTCCGTTCTCCCACTGCAGTGGGACTTGGGGGCAGGTATGGGATGGGATGTGCTTTTAGCCTCTGAGTTTTCTAGACAGATGTTTTGACCTTGCTGCCTCCATCAGGCTTCTCGTCAACTGTCTTCATAACACCCAGAGCTACAGACACTCTCATATCCCTGCCAATAAATCTCCCCCAGGGAAGATGATCTCGCGAGCCCAGGCAGGAATCATGCCGATGTTGGCATCGTCACCAGATTTCAAGACTTTGTGCCTCTTCCAGCTTCCGACCAGATCGGCCTTCTCCTTGCAAAGAGCCAAGCGGCGTGGCTCTGCAGCCCCAGGGCTTAACCAGTTCTGATTTGACTTGTTTGGCTCAGGGTTGCCACCTGTGCAGAAAGCTGGTGGCTTCCCCGGGAGGAGAGGTCATTCTTGCTGCAACAGGTACCTCCGGCAGACGTGATTTTGATGTTGAAGCCCATGTGGTCGTGAGGCTGAACTTTGCTTAAAGTGAAACATTTCGACAGGTGTCTCCTTGGTTGTGATTCTGACTGGGTAAAAGTGACCACCTCG
This sequence comes from Prionailurus bengalensis, assembly GCF_016509475.1. Lineage (NCBI taxonomy): Eukaryota > Metazoa > Chordata > Mammalia > Carnivora > Felidae > Prionailurus > Prionailurus bengalensis. The sequence goes on from NC_057351.1 coordinate 19,183,451, forward strand.
TGTGCTCTTAGAAGGTCAGTCCCCACTTGTCCCACAGGGACAGCCCTAGAAGGACAGGCAGAGGCCCCGGCAGTAGGGGGGAGGTCAGTAGTCAGCCCTGGTGACGATTCTCACAGTGACATCCCGTCCCAATTAGTGCCTGGCTCCCACATGTTGTCACCCGAAAGTAACATAAAAACTAGCGTATCTGGGTTGTAGCAATACTTGTAATGTACATCCGGCTTCCTTAGTCACTTCCTCATGTCTCACCTGCTCATTCTCCCTTCACCTCACCAGCTACAAATTCATCAACATCACAGCAACAATCAGGAGCGTCAACCTGAGATGTGGATATGGCCGTATTTCTGGTAAAGCATTCTGAAGTGCGGCAGGCCAAATAATGGCTCCCAAAGATGTCCGTGTCCTAATCCCTGGCCCTGTGACTGTGTTACATTAAAAGTAGAGAACCCAGCAGTGTCAGAGAGATGGGAAGATGGGAAAAGAGGCAGGAGAGATTGGAAGGCTGAGAGGAACCTGGCCCACCATTACTGGCTTGAAGATGAGCCAGGAAACGCAGGCAGCTTCTCAACGCTTGGGATCGACCCTCAGCTGACGGCCAGCAAGGAGATGGGAACCCGGGTGCTACAACCACACAGAACTGAATTCCACTAACAATCCTAATGCTCAAGGAAATGGATGCCTCCTCAAGCCTCCAGAAGAAAAAGCAACCCTGTCGGTACCGTGATTTTAGCCCAGTGAGACCCAGATGGGACTCATTTAAAATAATGCATTTGTGCTGTTTCTCGCCCCTAAGTTTGTGGTTGTTACAGCAGCAAGAGGAAACCCATATGGTAGTTATCACTGGCGGTCACATCGTTCTTGCTGGTTTCAAACTTCCACACGGAGACATCAGTGGGGCTTTGTGTTCCTACTTAGTCTTTAGTTTGTTTGTGACCTGGTTGTGTTCAAAGAAGCCCTTTGCATATCAGTGACCTTCCCCCTTTCCTGCTGATTCCACTACATTTGAGACCAGGCAGCCAGCAGAGGTTGGCTGTTCTCAATCTCTGGGTGCAAGGATTTGGAGGCTGATGTGGGTCCTTTCTGTATTTGGGTTTGGGCTTAGTGATGGTTTTCATACCCTTATTCTGATAAGAAAAACGTTTCCTTTAATGTGTATTTTTGCTACTGTAGTTTTTTAAATTTTCAAAAGCGTTCTTTTTCTCTGAAGTGTTTTTTGATTTTGTTTTTGTTTTGTTTTGTTTCTTGACTGGCATACTGTTCTTGTTTCATGGATACAAAATCCTCCTATCTCTTGATGTTTTTTTCTTCCAGCATTGTCTCTCGTTTCCTTCAACATTCCTTTCTTTCATCTGTTTTAGTTCTCGCCTGTCACGGTAAAAACTTTCCTGAGGTGTCTGGTGACATTCTCTTTTTGCTAGAAGTGAGACAGTAAAAAGGTGACTGGAGCTAGCACCTGGTGGGCTCCATCACCCAGGGTGGTGGATTATCCTGACTCTGTTTCCTTGGGAAACCTCCGTGTGTTCCTACCTTTACATCTTTTTTGGGGGCTGCACTCAGAGTGTAGGATTTTACCTATTTCCCTCTTTTTAGTAGGGCACCTCACCCTTAATTCTGCTCATATCACTAAGTCCAAAGTCTCTCTGGTTTGATTTCTCTGCAAAATAAATTCTCCTCTTGGTTGTGTGGGTTAAGGAGGAAGCAGAGCAGGGAATGGGGAAGGATGTGTCTATCTGTCCCTTGTATACATTTTCAGCCAGTCTTGTTTTGTACCTCACCAGTCAGTCATCCCGCTTTCTGAGGCCCTGGGGGCCTCCAGCCCTCTGGGCTCTGCTGTAGCATGGACTGACTTCTCGTTTGCGTTCCTTCTCTGCAGACAAGCAAATCCCTGCTTTCTCTGCCCGGTTGATCAGTTACCAATCTTGATCTGCCTTTACCTGCCAAAAGTGTGCGGATGTCTCTTGTCTTCTATGCTCACCACTACCCTTCTCCTTGCTCTTGTGGATTTATATCATTCAGTCATTCGCTCATTTACAGTCATTTTAGTGAGGTTTGGGGAATGGCATTGGTTCAATCCTCTGGAAGTTTAACTAGAAGTCTTGTAGAAGTTTAAGAGTCAAAACTACAACGCTCAGGTGGAAGAGATCTAGTTCAATCCCTTCATTTGATGGACCTGCAAATAAAGAAGAAAATTGTCAGAGGTCGCTGAGAATTCTCGGTCCTCAGAGCAGATCTATGTTGCTCTCCTTATTTGTGGCTGGCCAGTCCTGAGCGGAGGATAAACAGTGACAGTCCTAAAATACATGTTCCTAATGAGGAGAAGAAGGGTCACCCCCCAAGTGGACAGTCAGAAAAGATACTCATTGCCAGAGAGTGATCAGAGATGTAATAAGCATATCCCAAAGGGGAAAAAAAAATCTGTCACAGATGTAACCCAGAGTAGAAATAATCTCCTGGAAATGGCCTGTTCTCTCTGATCTTCTCCTGACACACTTGTGAACGCCTTCGGCTATGACAGCTTCCAAGTCTAGGGTTAGAAAGAGAGACAAAGGTCATATTCACTCGCAGAGAAGATTAATAATGGGTCCAAGTGCTTTGAAACTGCATATTTCGTGTCTCTGTTTTCTTATTAAGCCAAGTGTGGGACTGCATGTGCCTTTGGCTTCTTCTATACCATACTCAGGGTCAAGAGGGCTTCTCTGCTTCCTCTCATCTCCCCCGATTCTGCTGGAACATTCTAATCAGTGAACCATACTAGCAGGTGTGGTCCAGAGAAAGGAATGTATCGCACTCATCTCAGAAGATGGGTGGGCCAGGCCTTTGTCAAATCAGGAGCAAAGAGCAATTCTCCGGGATCCACAGAACCTCGGGAAGAGGGGGCAGGGCGGGGAACAACCCACCCACATGCCTCCTGCTACAGGTTGTTGTCAAGAAGTTACATGAAATAATTTATATGACTATGCACTCTCTCTCTCTCTCTCTCTCTCTCAGTAAGAGGTTATTTCCTTTTTTAAACTTTTGGAAGTGCAAAGAGGCACCTGGGTGGCTCAGTTGGTTAAACGTCCCACTCTTGATTTGGGTTCAGGTTGTGATCTCACAGTTCGTGGGATCGAGCCCCAGGTTGGGCTCTGTGCTGACAGCATGGAGCCTGCTTGGGATTCTCTCTCCTCTCTCTGCCTCTCCCCCACTTGCACACGCGCGCGCGCACACACGCTCTCTCTCAAAATACATAAATAAATATTTTCTAAAAAATTCCAGAAGTGCGAACTATTTACAAAAATGCACGCAACTTGCAGTGACTTAATTCAAAGTGAATAACCTCTTGTTAACCCACACTCAGCATCGGCAACAGAACATTGCCAGGGCCCGAGAGGTTCCCTTCGTCTCCTCTTCCCATCATGATCCCCAGTGATAACCCCTCTCTGGTCTTCTAACACTACTCTCTCGTCTATTTTTTTTTTCATATAAGTAATTATCATGTGAATAAACCATATATACTCTTCCGGGTCGAGATTTTTTTTGCTCCACCTTCTCTCTGTGAGATCTACATGGGCGATCCACACTGCTGTGTATACGTGTCATTGTGAATGTTTTCAAACTGTAAAGCAATAGTTAAATTTGGTGCTAGCTGTGCAATTCAAATGCCATTTGAAACAACTGTTTCTTCTACGTGGCTTAAAAGCTACCAGCAGGAGCAAAGAATTATTTGTACTTTAAACATATTCACCTAACCGATCCTTCGTGAAAAAGAAACGGCAATTTGTCTATTTCATCACAATTTGTCTATTTCATCAAGGACTGTCAGATTCTCCAGGTGCCTAATGGGTTTTGTCTGAGTGACTTCTTGCCTGCTCCCTTCCTCCAAGTCCCCGCGAGGGCCCTCTTTCTGGAAGCAGAGCTTCCCCACAGAGAAGCGTCCTCTGATTCCAGAACAGAGAGGAGAACAATGACAGTCTCTAACCTTAAACGCTGGCTTTTTAATCTCCGTTTATGTAGTTATGTACATTAGCAGGGCCCCGCCGTCCAGGGGAAATACAAAAGATTAAACTGAACGGGAACAGTGTAACTATCTGCTTACGCCAGAGTCTACCATCCGGTATAATTAGGAGATCACGAAAAATTAATGAAACTTTTATTTAGCTAATGAAATAGCCTGTGGCCAGAGCAAATGCCACTGAAATTCATTCACTTCTACTCGAGGAAGGAGAAGGGCCAAAGTGAATCTTATATGCTAACGTTTTCTGAAACAAAGCAAAATTAAGCCACGGCCCAAAGAAACAAGAGAGAGTTGGAAACTTAACGGCAAGCTGTGATGTTTCCTTTCTTTTTACCCCTGTGTTATGCACTGTGCTTGACCATCGTAGGCAAACCTCTTCTCCCTTAGCCAAGGGACCCCACATATGCTATAAAAGTCTCTGTAAAGGAGGGAAGTACCTAGAAGAGCGATAGGGTTATCAGCTAAACAGCAGTTCACGAGAAGAGCAACAGTTTTTTCTGCGGAGAGGAGACAGCTGGCTGAGCCCAATTCCCAGATGCTGTGTGCCACCCCTGGGGGGAAGACCCAGGGCAATCACTGCCCCTCCCTCCAGCCCTCGCCCCCTTACTGCCCGATTTCTGCTCGCCTTTTACAATATTTGCTCTCCAAGTCGATCTCATGCTTAGGGCAAAGAGACCAGTCCCATGGCTTTCTTTCGCGAAACAGAAACCCCAGCCAGTGGCAGCGCTTGGAGGGAATGAGAGGACACCGATGAGGGAGTTCACACCAGCAAACACAAGACTCTCCAGGGCATCGCGAGAGCGCTGCGGCCAGCCGGCCGGCCCCACAAACTGTGATTTAGCCCAGCAGGTGCAACAAGGCCATTTCTAAGCATGCAATTGCCTGATCTTGGCTCTTCGCCCAGCGGCTACTTCCTCAAAGGCAGAAGCGACCCCGTGAGCCACCTAAAGATGAGGTTACTTGGACAGAAGGAGGAGCAGAAATAAGGATAATACAGTGCTTCGGGAAAAATCAGATGAGAAAGAGAGAAAATAGCTACCCGGGAGCAGTTTATTATAAGCAAGCATCTCCATGCACACCTCTGGGAAATCGTTTTCTCCCATATCTTGAGAACAGAATAGTAGGCAATAATAGAGGAATACTTTCTGGAGTTAAAACTCACAACTCCGGGGCGCCTGGGTGGCGCAGTCGGTTAAGCGTCCGACTTCAGCCAGGTCACGATCTCACGGTCCGGGAGTTCGAGCCCCGCGTCGGGCTCTGGGCTGATGGCTCAGAGCCTGGAGCCTGTTTCCGATTCTGTGTGTCCCTCTCTCTCTGCCCCTCCCCCGTTCATGCTCTGTCTCTCTCTGTCCCAAAAATAAATAAACATTGAAAAAAAAATTAAAAAAAAAAAATGACAAAAAAAAACTCACAACTCCTGTCGCGCGCCTTTGGATTTCTTCTCACTGCTTTCTATTTCAACATGCTCACGGTAATTTGAATGACCATGACCGTGGTTAATATCTCCCAGATTATGATCCCTAACCAGACAGTCTGCCGCGACTCTTCCTGAGAACCATCACCAGATTCATCTTCCTGGAACAAGGCAACTTCCATTCAACATTCCTTCGGGGATTCTCTCTGCTCACCAAGTGCAAACTTCTCCACTGAGCACACAGGGCCCCTCCCCATCCAATACCACAGCCCCTCCCCCTTACCCCCGCCACTTTCCAAGAAAGTCTTCTGGTCCAGCCCGCCCAGGTCCCTCACTGCAGGCCCGCAGAGCACGCTCGGGTCCTGGTTTGTTCAAGTCCGAGCTCCTCCCCAGCCTCAACTCTTGAATTCTGATGACCTTTCATGTTGCAACACAGTATTACTTTTGTCCATGCGCTTCAGGGGCCAAGCGGGCTGGGCAGGAGAGCTATCAGCGGGAAGGGACTTTGTGTTCCCGAGACCAGACTGGACCAAGAGGGACGTTCATTCAGGATAGGCAGAGAAAAATTCCAAATCAGAGCCAACAAGGAGCCCAAAGTCATAGGAGCCTGGGAAGTGGCACTTAGATTCAGATCCAAAGGATGGAAAAAGATAAATACCCTGGCCCGCCTATGGGACTACAGTCACCCCTCCCCTTCGTGGGACAGGTGTGGCCATGACTGGCCCTGGCCAACGAAATGAGGCTGGAAGTGACAACTGCGAACCGAGTTATTTCTCTTCGCTGTTTTGCCTTGTTTTACAGACCATTAGCATACAGAATTTGACTTGATTTCTTTTCTCCCTCCAATTACAGTTCATCAACGTATTTGATATTTAGTCACTTCTTGCCACAAGCTATTCACCAGTGAAACGTAGACTTCGTTTATTTTAGTAATCACGTACTAGTGCTGAGTGACAGCATCTGAGAGGCAGAAGCTGTCTGTGAGCAAACAGCTCTGAGCCCTTGGATCAATTTTGGGATTGGAAACGGCCCGTGCCCTTCTTGTTTAATTTCAACACACTCGCACTTTAGAATATTTTTCAACGTACAGAGAAGCTGCAAAGATAGTACATAGAGTTTCTTCAAAACCCTCCCCCGTCCCTTCTATTGTTAACATCTTACATTCATGTGCCCCATTTGTCATAACTAAGGAGCCAACCCGGGCGTGTTACTGTTAACTAAATTCCACACATTATTTGGGTTCCACTATTTCCTCCTAATGTCCTTTTTTTGTTACGGGGTCCCACCCACAACACCACATCATATTTGGGGTTTCCCCCCCACACACACACACACACACGTCATATTTGGTTGGCATGTTTCTTTAGCCCCCTCTACGCTGTGACGGTTTCTCAGACTTTCCTTGTTCAGGTGACCTTGATAGCTTTGTGGAGTCCCAGTCAGAGATTTTGTAGAATGTGCTTCAATTTGAGTTTATCTGATGCTTTTCTTATGATTAGACCATGGTTTTCGGGAGAAAGACCACAGAAGTGAAGTGTCCCTCTCATCACATCATATCCAAGGCTACCTGCTACCAATGTGACTTACCCTGGTGACATTGGCATTCATCACCTGGTCAGTGAGGTGTTTGCCAGGCTTCCCTACGAAGCTGCTTTTCCTCCCGTGTCCCTACTCTTGGAAATGAGTGACTGAGGGGGGCCCCTGAGTGGCTCAGTCCGTTGGGCGTCTGACTTTGGCTCGGGTCTGATCTCACCATTCGAGAGTTTGAGCCCCGCATCAGGCACTGTGCTGACAGCTTAGAGCCTGGAGCCTGCTTCGGATTCTGTGTCTCCCTCTCTCTCTACTCCTCCCACGCTCATGCTCTGTCTCTGTCTCTCTCTCTCTTTCAAAAGTAAATAAACATGTAAAAAATTTTTTTAAAAATAAGCCTCATACTCTGTGAAAACGGCAAGCATGTTAATCAGAATCTTACAAGGACCTGAAATATTTTAAGGAAATAAAAAGCACAAAACAGAAGTAGTCAACCTAACTAGTGCGTGATCAAGTTTAAAGATTCCAGTCTGGGGCGCCTGGGTAGCTCAGTCGGCTGAGCGTCCGACTTCGGCTCAGATCATGATCTCACGGCTCCTGAGTTTGAGCCCCGTGTCGGGCTCTGTGCTGACAGCTCAGAGCCTGGAGCCTGCTTCCGATTCTGTGTCTCCCTCTCTCTCTGCCCCAACCCACTCGCGTTCTGTCTCTGTCTGTCTCTCAAAAATAAATAAACATTAAAAAAAAAATTAAAGGTTCCAGTCTAGTTTCAGGTCCTTGATGTCTATTCGTCTGCTGTGCCAGCTCAAGGATACACTATAACTACCAAAGAATCACACTTTCTATTGAGAAACCGATACTAATGTTCCCTTATCCTCATTTTCACCTTCTGTGTAAGCACCTGCGGAAGGACAGCGTATGACCACTTTGGGGCTGCGCGCGTCGCGTCATGGCCTGGGCGGTGACTCAGCAGCCGGTCTTCAGTAGGGAGCTGACAGTGGACGACGTCAGGCTGAGAAGCAGAAGTTGGGGACAGGGCATTCAGGCCCCCGAAGCTCCTTCTGGGTCGCAGCCTGTATAGCAAGGTCCGGCTCTTCCTTTTCAGTCTCTCCAGAGTCTCTGCAGAAGTAGAGATCAGGTCAGCAGAGACAAACTGCAGAGGGGCTGGGGGGAAGGGGGGAGGGGGGAGGGGGGAGGGGCAGGGGGGGTGGTCCTGCTGTGGGGAGGTGGAGCAGAGCCCATTTTTGGAAGAGCGATGGTTGGGCCTACTGAACCCCGAAGTGTTGTGTAAAAAGCTGCTGTCGGAGTAGAACTACAGGGGCGCCTGGGTGGCTCAGGCGGTTGGGCGTCCGACTTCGGCTCAGGTCGTGATCTCGCGGTCTGTGAGTTCGAGCCCCGCCTCGGGCTCTGTGCTGACAGCTCGGAACCTGGAGCCTGTCTCAGATTCTGTCTCCCTCTCTCTCTCTGGCCTTCCCCCGTTCACGTTCTGTCTCTCTCTGTCTCAAAAATAAATGAACGTCAAAAAGAAGTTTAGAAAAAAAAAATAACAATAATAATGCTAGCAGGCACTTATAGAACAGCTACCGTGAGCCCGGCAGTGTTCTGACAGCTACATTAACACATTGTGAGCTATTTTTTTCTCATACCACACCCCCCTCCCCAATGCAAAAGACTGCTAACTTTTAGATATTCCTGCCAAGAATCCATTTCCCTTTCAGGCTCGTTAAAATTCAGCTCTTAGCATACAAGAAAAAACAACAACAAAACAAAAGCTACATTACGAGAGGCCATGGGTGGGGGGGGGGGCGCCTGGGTGGCTCAGTTGGTTAAGTGTCCAACTTCGGCTCAGGTCATGATCTCCAGTGACAGCTCAGAGCCTGGGGCCTGCCTCGGATTCTGTGTCTCCCTCTCTCTCTGCCCCTCCCCGCTTGCGCTCTATCTCTCTCTCTCTCTCTCAAAAATAAATACGCATTAAAAAAAGAGAGACCATCAGGGGTGCCTGGGTGGTTCAGTCAGTTAAGCCACCGACTTCGGCTCAGGTCATGATCTCACGGTTCGTGAGTTCGAGCCCCACGTCGGGCTCTGTGCTGACAGTTCGGAGCCTGGAGCCTGCTTCGGATTCTGTGTCTCCTTCTCTCTCTGCCCCTCCCCTGCTCGTGCTCTGTCTCTCTCTGTCTCAAAAGTAAATACATAAATAAAAAGAGAGGCTATCAGAGACTGCCTAGTAAACTTATTTTTTAAATTATTTACATCACGTAATGAAACTCATGACATTCCCTCTGAGCAAAAGCCAAAACCAAGTGATTCTTATGAAAAAATAACCTCCAGCTAAACTGTAAATTCTTTTTGGATGTCACACGGTTATGAAGTTTTCCCTCACACACAAGTAAAATTTTCTTTCCTAGAACATCCTTTTTTGTTCTCTATAACATCTCTTAGAGCAGCGCAAAATGTATTCAGCAAACACAGCAGTCATCTGTCCTGCACGATTTTCTTTCTTCCTGGCTAGCCCCAGTTCCTAGAGGTCTTTATATGTGACGTGTGTACGTGTATGTACATGACATTATACATTGATAGAAATGACATGCACCCTGTGGTTCAGCAATGGCGATCCTATGGGTCGCTTTACAATACATGACACTTACATTGATAAAACACATATGGGAAGTTCTTTGGCAATGGACCCTGGTCAGCGCAATGCAAACCCACTGTACCAACAGTGACAGCCTCTCTCCTCCTTGGGGCACAGCCAGCATGCATGCCATTTGAGTTTTATTTTCTCACGAGTATATTCTGTCACCTCGGGGGTTTTGTCTCGGGTTTGAATTTCTTTGCGTGTCAGGTTTTATGGACAATCCGGAAAGCAGTAATCATAGGGGAGAGAACGAAGCTTGCTATCAATCAGTGTCCCAGCGGGAAAGAGGTGACACACTCAAAGGGGTAACCAAACAGGCTTAAGTGACAGGCTATCTAGAAGAGTCAGAAGAGGATTAAGGAAACCAATGAGCCACAGAGAAGCCCCCAGGGCTAAGCAACAGGAAGGTTACCATCCCTAGGCCTGGGGTGTCAGGTGGGGAGCGCTGATCGGAACTCAGAGTGGTGGCTGCAGACAGGACCTGGGGTTCCGGGGAGAAGCATCAAACACGCAGAGCCACCATTTATCTGTTAAGGGAAGGAGCCAGGCGAGAAGCCTCCAGGCTCTCCCCAGCTCCCATGTCCCCCAGTGCCTGCCATCAGCTAAATCTAACAGGAAGCGGAGATCCAGGTGCCGAAGAGGGAAGAGGTCAACTTTCCTGCCACACAGCGAAGTTGAGAAGGGCAGCCAAGGAGACCTAGAAGAACAAACAGAAAGCTCAGCCCAGTACAAAATGCACACACCACGTGCTTCGCAAACGTCGTGCCAAATCCGTGAACAGTTGATAAACGAGGTGCTCTGGAAACGTAAGGTATCGTAACTCACAAGAGAGCATGCGTGACCTCTGGGTTTTTTAAACAAGCAACACGTCACATGCGACTCTTATTGAAAACTCCCTCTGCCTAGAACAATGTCCTCCTTTGATTAATCTGTGACTATTAAGGAAGAGTCTGATAAGTTTAATTTTCCCCTCCGTTAACCCATCCCTAATCCATGCACAGAGGAGTTGTCTTCAGCAGGAGGTTTCTAGGGTTATTGAAGCACCCATTTTTATAAACAAACGAAAGATCTGAAAGGCAGACCCCCTACGGCTCAAGTCCCCTTTCCATCACTTGTGTGTCCTAGGTCACCTACACTCCTCATGCCTCAGTTTCCTCAGCTGTCACAGAGGGCTAATAATAGTAGCTACCTCTTAGATACCCCTTTTTAACGACTCTCCTGCCTTCATCAAACACGTTATGTTTGTTTGTCAAGCACACAGTATGTTTCAATTAGGCAATAGTTTTCATGATCCCAATAATTCAAAAGCACCTGCCTTGATCTAATTGATCTCTTTGCCCAGTTATTAAAATCTACATTTTTGACATAAGAGACTCTTAAATATGGAGAACAAACAGAGGGTTACTGGAGGGGTTGCAGGAGGGAGGAGGGGCTAAATGGGTAAGGGGCATTAAAAGGAATCTACTCCTGAAATTACTGTCACACTATATGCTAACTTGGATGTAAATTAAAAGAATAAATTAAAGGGGCGCCTGGGTGGCTCAGTCAGTTGGGCATCTGACTTCAGCTCAGGTCATGATCTCACAGTTCATGAGTTCGAGCCCGGCGTCGGGCTCTGTGCTGACAGCTCGGAGCCTGGAGCGTGCTTCGGATTCTTTGGCTCCCTCTCTCTCTGCCCCTCCCCACTCACACTCTGTCTCTGTCTCTCAAAACTAAATAAACATTAAAAAAGGTTTTGAATGAAAACAAAAATAACAATAAATTAAATAAAAGTTAAAAAAAAAAACACAAAACACAAAAAACCCACAAAACGGAACAACAAAAAAAAATCTACAATTTTTTGTCCAGCCCCTTTGGATTGACACTTTGGCTCTGTTCTTCGGTTCTGGAGATTGTAAGTCGAGCAGTGCCACCAGATAAAACACAAGATTTTGAAATATAAATAAATACAGATAAAACGCCAAGTCAAAAAAAAATTGAATTGCAAAGAACCCATAATTTTGGGGGATAAGTACATTCCAAATATTGCATGGCAACCCTAGATTGGAGGCCACCTGTCAAATCGCCCTCAAGTCCAGGTTGGCCCATCTAGGGCCATGGTCTTCTTCTCGGGTGCAGCCCCGGGACCTGAGCACGTGCTTACCATTCTGCTCCCCGAGACGGGATGTTTGGACAGATACCCGCACTGGGAATTAAGCAATCATTTTGCCCTCACTTGAACCTTTGGCGTGGATATCTTGGTGTTTATTCTCAGTGTTGGACTAACAGGATGAACTGAATGAAACAGAGTGAGAGTTTAATGGTCATCTTTTGCTGAGGACCTTTCAAAATTCCACCTTGGGGAGCGCGTGGGTGGCTCAGTCGGTTGAGTGTCCAACTTTGGCTCAGGTCATGATCTCATGGTCCGTGAGTTCGAGCATCATGCTGGGCTCTGGGCTCACAGCTGGGAGCCTGGAGCCTGCTTCGGATTCTCTGTCTCCCTCTCTCTCTGCCCCTCCCCTGCTCACCCTCTGCCTCTCTCTCTCTCTCAAAAATAAATAAACATTAAAAAAAAATTCCACCTTGGATGTCATGACAAAGATGTCTCCTCTCCCATCACTTGTCGGTGGACTTTCCAGAAACTTAAAGGGGCCCCTTTGCTTTGTGAAAGGATGAATGTAGGGCCAGACCTTCCAGTTTCTGGTTTGATAAGGGCAGATGGGAATCTGAAAGGCCTTGTCCCCAGCCCCTCCCGATTATACACTGTTCCTCTGCCTTTACTTTCTGAATGTTAGCCTAGTGTGAGCCAGGTGCTTTAGGCCAATATTCTGGAAGCAGGTGGCCATGAGGTAGCTGGTCCTACCGGGCACTCGTGTCCTCTGTCCCATGTTGATGTGATTAATTCTCTACTCTCTCCCTCCCACCACACTCTGTGACCAGGGCAAAATCCCTACCTCCTCTGGATAAGCTGAATGCACATCCTCTATTTTTGTGAGACTATAAGACGAGGTTCTATACCCTGTGCTGATGATCATTTTGCTTCATGCTCTCAAATCCCCTGGCTCTGCCACTATCTAGCCACTGAACTTGGACAAATTACTTAAGCTCTCTGAGCTTAAGTTTTCTCACCTTTCATTTGTAGAAAATAAAAGTTAACTCAGGGTTGTTTTGCCGCTTAAATACGGTTATTTAAAGCACGTATCGGAGGCCAACACATATCAATATGTTCAGGACTGAGCTTTAAGCCATGGTCCTCTCAGATTCACTAGGTTGGTGTGGCAGGCACGGGCCTCTGTCCCCCCCCATCTCCCCTCCAAAAAAAGCTTGCAGCCCACCTGGGAGGATCACAGAGGGAGACGGCCCCCAGCTGACTGAGAAGGCAGGATACCAGGGTGAGGTTACCCCTGCCCAAAGTGGGGACCCTCTGAAGGGCACCCGTGCTCGGAGCTTCCCCTCAGATTGACCGAGACCGTTCAACCTGCATCACCACGTGTGGTGGCCCAGGGCAGCCTGCTTCCTCCCTTTTATCTTCCAGAGACATCACACCCTCCATACACTTCTCACACCCCTAACCCCATTTCTGCTTCCCGGAACTGACACAGAAGGACAGAGAAGACAAGACACGCGACAACCGCTTGGAGGAAAGGAGGTGCGCTGTTCCTCGACCTACCCGTCAAGGGGTCTCACGTTCGAGATCTGGCTTACTGACCAGCAAAGAGCATCTCTACGGGAGCAGGAGTACTTCACCTGGTGACTGCCATCCCACGCCTCGTTAGAACGCTAAAACTGAGCTGAGCTAAACCTTTGGCCCATCCCTCACCAGCTCATTCGGATCCAACTAGTATGGAAGATTAAAGAACATTCACAAGACAAAAACTCAAAAAATGAAATTCCATGGCTGCCTGGGCGGCTCAGTTGGCTAAGCGTTCTACTTCAGCTCAGGTCATGATCTCACGGTTCGTGGGTTCGAGCCCCGCCTTGGGCTCTGTGCTGACAGCTCAGAGCCTGAGGCCCGCTTTGGATTCTGTGTCTCCCTCTCTCTCTCCCCCACACGTGCTCTCTCGCTCTCTCTCTCTCTCTGTCTCAAAAATAAATAAACATTAAAAAAATAGATTTAATGACATTCCAGCAGAAATGAGAAGTCCACATCAGAAATCCTGAGGAACTCCCCAAACTTCCCAGAGATGTAGGAAGGGAGTTTAAGCTGACCTCATCAAAGTCTTAATGGGCAGACTGGCCCAGTGCTAGCTGAGCTATACATGTGGAAAGTGCCTAAGGATAGTCAGGGTCTGAAAGACAGAAATGGACAGTGAGGGGGGAGCTTAAGTGCATAAAAGAAAGTCCTGGAAGGTAAATACCAAAAATCAATCAATCAATCAATCAAATGGGGCGCCGGGGTTGCGCAGTTGGTTAAGCGTCCGACTTCGGCTCAGGTCATGATCTCACGGTCCGTGAGTTCGAGCCCCGCGTCGGGCTCTGTGCTGACAGCTCAGAGCCTGGAGCCCGCTTCGGATTCTGCCCCTCCCCTGCTCATGCTCTGTCTCTCTCTGTCCCAAAAATAAATAAAAACATTAAAAAAAGTTTTTTTTTTTTAATTTTTTTTTTCCAACGTTTATTTATTTTTGGGACAGAGAGAGACAGAGCATGAATGGGGGAGGGGCAGAGAGAGAGGGAGACACAGAATCGGAAACAGGCTCCAGGCTCTGAGCCATCAGCCCAGAGCCTGACGCGGGGCTCGAACTCATGGGCCGCGAGATCGTGACCTGGCTGAAGTCGGACGCTTAACCGACTGCGCCACCCAGGCGCCCCTAAAAAAAGTTTTAAAAACAGAAAAATACCAAACTCTTCGGTGATAGCGCTATGATTGTTTTTCTTCCTTCTAGGTTTCTAGTTTTTTCCAATACTCTTATACTGAGAAAATATCAATTTTATGAGTTAAAAGTGCTCCAACAGCGGTTAACGGTAGTTTCCAAACATAACTTCTTCCCACGCGTGCAGTTCCCCTGACTCATTCTTTATTCACAGCGGCCACATGCATAGGAATCACTTTTCCGGTATTTGTTATGCAGTAAGTCGTCAAAACCAAGGCCTGGTAGACCTGTGCTCAACACAGTGCTCTGGGGATAAAGGTCCCCAATTAATAAGCATTTGAGGACTAACACATTTTTGCCGGCTGACACTATTACGATGTTGCTTAAATCGTGGCACATTTGTGGTTAAAGGTTACGGTTCATTGTTAAAAAGGTAATTGTTATTGAGTCAATAAGAGATAAGTCCGTCTCCCCAAAAGAGACTGATTAACTTGGGCAATTCTCCCTAAGAACAGATCAAAGAGGGAGCATTTTTCTCTCCACATGACTTTCCATATCCAGCGTGGTACGTTCTTGAAGGACAAGGATTCTTTGCATTCGGTATCGCAATGGCACGTCCACATAGGTGCATAATAACTTCTTTTCCTGATAGAGGTAACGACCGGCAAACTGGAGGTCTCGATTCGTTATTTTCTGGACTTGGAATTTGGTGAGACTTACTGGCTACGTCACTTGATACTGATTTTGCTTAAGATGAAAGCTCCTGGGGCGGCTGGGTGGCTCAGTCAGTTGGGCGACCGACTTTGGCTCAGGTCATGATCTCGCAGTCCGTGAGTTCGAGCCCCGCGTCGGGCTCTGCGCTGACAGCTCAGAGCCTGGAGCCTGTTTCAGATTCTGTGTCTCCGTCTCTCTCTGACCCTCCCCCGTTCATGCTCTCTCTCTGTCTCAAAAATAAATAAATATTAAAAAAAAATTTAAAAAAAGATGAAAGCTCCTAAGCCTGTGAAGATCAAGGCTGAAAAGAAGCGCGATTATCTTAAAATAACGGAGAAGAGGGGCAATGGAGACTTCATAGCTTCACTTCCTGGTGAGTTGAAGAAATTAAAGCCCAAAGGGATTAAACTCACTCTCCGAATGCATAGAGCTGGTCAGTGGCACAGGCAGGATGAGAGCGCCGGGAGCCCGGCGATCCTGGGGCATTGCTCTCGGCTCTGTGCCATCAACCCTTGCTGGGGGCATGCTGCCCTACGGCAATCTGGATTCTCCTTTAGATCCCAAGTGTGGACACATTGAAACTGCACGCAAGATGGGGCTCCTGGGTGGCTCAGTCGGTTGAGCGCCCGGCTTCGGCACAGGTCATGATCTCGCAGTTCGTGAGTTCGAGCCCCGCATCGGGCTCTGTGCTGACAGCTCAGAGCCCGGGGCCTGCTTCCATTCTGTGTCTCCCTCTAACTGCTCCTCCCCCACTCGTGCTCTCTCTCTCTCTCTCTCTCAAAAATAAATATTAAAAAAAAAAACTGCACGCAAGAGAAAAGCAAACTAAAGTCTTGGGAGTGTAAACAGGGCATTGCAGAATGGGAACTGTCCAAATCAGATAAAACTAGCCATGCTGTTAACTAATTCTATTGCTGTGGGAAATGGGTCCTTAACAGATGGCTGGGAAGAATTTCAGTTCTGTGTAGAATTCTCCTTACTAATCATCACAGGAGCAACGGTGATAGTCTTAATACAAGGTTTTTAAAGTGCTTCATATACGCCGTGCTCTATATTATTTCATTTGTCCAATTGCAGCTGAAATCTGTCCCTTTTGCTGGAAAAAGAAAGATGGAAACAACAGGTGGAAACAACAGAAATCCCCAAACTCCGTCCATCCAGCTGTCTGCACACTCAGCAAGGTGCCCATTTTCACCCATTCTAAGCGTGTTGTACTCTGTCGGCAAAGAAGATTCAGTGAAGTGGGGCACCCGGGTGGCTCGATCGGTTAAGTGTCTGGCTTCGGTTTTGGCTCAGGTCATGATCTCATGGTTGGATTCATGGGATCAAGCCCCTCGCTGAGCTCTGTGCTGGGAGCTCGCAGCCTGCTTGGGATTTTCTGTCTTCCTCTCTCTCTCTGCCCCTGCCCCACTCGAGCTGTCTCTGTCTCTCTCAAAAGAAATACACAAAGTTAAAAAAAAAAGATTCGATGAAGAGTTTAGGCAACATACTATGTCACCCATTCGAATACTCAGACCCTAATTGAAATAACAGAAGTGCCAAACACGCCTTTTATTACCACAAGTCCTGGCTGCTGGACCAGTTGTATTCTCCACCTGTACATACGAGCCCCCTCTCTTCACCCTGGACAGAATGATGGACTGCACCAGCCTCACAGCCTTGCTTTCCCACATGGATCCGCTGGACAGGCCCCAATAAGCACATCTTCCCGCGTTCACATACTTGTGCAGCGCCTTCCACCTCCCACCCACGTTGTCTCTGGGACTTGCTTTGACCCATGGACCTTAACCTGCTGCAAACACCCCGATAAGCCCTTGCCCACCGGAGCGTTCTCTCTTGGCACATTCACTCCTGGAAGTCAGTCTCCGTGTTGTAAAGAAACTCGGGCTAGACACTGAAGATGAGAGGCCACAAGGAGAGAGACCCAGGGTTTCTTTAGACAGTCACCTAGGTCGAGCTCCCTGCTGCGTGTGACCTCAGCAGAACCGCCCCATGAACCGGGTCAACACACAGGATCACGAGATCTGTTGTTGTTTTAAACCGCTAAGCCAAGTGACGGGGTGGTTGGTTATACAGAAATAGATCGTTGAGTTAGGATATCCCTACCGGTGGTTTTATTTTTTTTTAATATGAAATTTATTGTCAAGTTGGTTTCCATACAACACCCGGTGCTCATCCCAAAAGGTGCCCTCCTCGGTACCCATCACCCACCCTCCCTTTCCTCCCTACCGGTGGTTTTAAAGACTGCTTTAGGGGTGCCTGGGTGGCGCAGTCGGTTAAGCGTCCGACTTCAGCCAGGTCACGATCTCGCGGTCCGTGAGTTCGAGCCCCGCGTCGGGCTCTGGGCTGATGGCTCGGAGCCTGGAGCCTGTTTCCGATTCTGTGTCTCCCTCTCTCTCTGCCCCTCCCCCGTTCATGCTCTGTCTCTCTCTGTCCCAAAAATAAATAAACGTTGAAAAAAAAATTTTTTTAAATAAATAAATAAAGACCCCTTTATATTTTCTATATAAGAGCAGAAATGGAAAAGGGAAATTAAGCTTAAAATATACTCACCGATGAATGGTTCTACCGCTAACTCATGCAGAATCTGTTACTTAGCCAATGAGTTTTTTTTTTCTCTCTCTCTCTAACAAATAAGGACAATAGCAACCAATCCAATCGATGCCCACCATGGGAGGTATGAGGTTAGAAGAGATGTATTTATTTGTTCATTTATAACACAATTTGTTCAGGAGAAGATTTAGACAGGTTTATGGTAATAGGTAAAATATTTTGTCATGCTAAATAAGTGAATGTTACTCCTAAATTTCAGGTATGATGATACTTACCAACACATTTTCTCCTCTTATAAAGCCTTGTTGTTTCCTGATCTCCTCTGTAAGAAACTTGCTTAACTGTTTTATCTAAACAATTGTTTATCTAAACAATATTTGATTCCCTTCTCCTTTTTCTATTTTGAAAGAGGAACACTTGACTTTCAATAATACCTGATGAGTTCTGGGGATAAAGACGAGGTGGTTTTGATTAGGGACCTGGTGACTGGGGACACGGAGAGTGTCTAACTTTGGGTGAGCCCTCAGCAACACTAGAGCTGATCCTAACAATTAACAGAGGCTGTTGCAAAGGCAGGAACAATCCATATCATGGCCCTACCTTCATTTGCATCCCTTAGTTCCTGAAATAAAGGGACAAAGGAGGTAAATTTTGTAGATCAAATAAATGCTTGGAAACTCCACTCATCTCTGACTGTGTGGTTTAGAGCATTAGTGAACAATAGTAGCCCGTGGGCAGCCCTTCTAGCTTTGTGGTCTGGCCTGAGATATTGTCCCAGAGTAAAACGTAGGAACCCTGGAAGATCAGGGAGAGACAAGAAGATCAAAGCAGAGGGAGAAGTTTGGGGGTTCTGGGTGACTTTGTATGTATGTGATTTTTCTGTACGTTTGTCAACAAAACATTTTCTAAATAAATGAGGCAAGCCAAATCAGTTCTACTGTTACTGCTATGAGTGATGTGGGGTTTTGGGGGGCGTGTTGGACGGGTTTTTTTTTTTTTTGAGAGAGAGAGAGAGCAGCAGAGGAGCAGAGGGAGAGGGAGAGAGAGAATCTTAAGCAGCATGCCCTGCACAGAGCCTGAGGTGGGGTCTCGATTTCCCAAACATGAGATCGTGACCTGAGCCAAAATCAAGAATAGGACGCTCAACCGACCGAGCCACCCACGCGCCCCTAATGACGGTTTAGGTATCAGAGTTCTAAGTTCCTAACAAGTGCCTCTTCAGACACTCGAGCAGGCTCAACATGGGATTAAGCACCAGCCAGGCTGGGTCTGGCGTATCCTAAATCCATGACGAGTGATAGGAGTCATGATTTCCATGGTAAAATGTCACTCTTAATATTTGCTGCCGAAGCGCACGACTCCGTCTTCCACCGGCCACGTACAATATGGGGTTTGTCTTCAAGTTAAACCCTGAACCAACTATTCTCCAGAATCTGTCAAAGGGTGACTCATGCCCACGCCTCTCCCCAGAGCTTCTGTGCTCAGGGATATTTTCCAACGCCTGAGTTCTATTTGTGCTTTATGTTTTAAACACCGAAGCAGTATGCTTGGAACGTAAGGACACACGCCCTCGCGGGAACGCTTCCCACAGTGACAGCCACCGCAGGCCAAATCAACGTTACACCTTGAGCTCTTTGATCAGGAGGCAACGTTAGCAAGGGCTCCGTGAAGGCGGATCCTGTTTCTGCAAAACCGGGCAAAGACATCAACCATTCACGTCATCATTTTTAGTGCCTTTTCTCCCCAGTTCAGGCCAAATCCTAATCAGAAACCACCCTCCTAACGTCACAGGAGAAAACACTGTCTTGGGAAGGGAAACTCGGGCACTTGGTATAATGACCACATGCTCTCTCTTTGGGAACCTCCTTGAGGTGCCAAATCATAAAAAAGCTGCTCGTGGTGTCTTGAAGAATACGGAGAGCAGGAGATCTGGATGTTTCGTGAGATAAAGGTGAGGCAAGACTTCACCCAGGTCACATTAGAGGTGTTTTCACCAGTGGGACCAGAAATATTCAGTCACTGACTGCTCCCCTCAGTAGCTCTCACCCTGGCACATCTATCCTTCGTTGGCCGGCTGAGCCAAAGGGGGCCTTGCCAACGTTTGCCCATGTCTGACCGACAAGGCCGCTGACTGCTGTGTTTCTGGACATTCCCTAACGAAAGAGGTGGTAACGATCTGGGGAGCCATGAGCTGACCTCCCGGACGGGAGTGTGGTCAGCAGAAGAATGTCCCCAAGGGGAACGGAAGCCGCAGATGAGATTGGAACCGCTAATCCACGGACCCTGACGTGGGGAGATTACCCTGGACTCTCCGAGGAGGCCCCACATAATAATGAGGTTCCTTAAGTGTGAAAGCAGAGGCGGAAGAGTCAGTGTCAGCAGGATGCCAAGAAAGACCTGACCAGCCATTGCTGGCTTTGAAGGCGGGCGAGAATCGTGAGCCAAGGAATGCAGATGGGCTCCAGAGCTTGGAAGAAGAAAGAAGATGGCTCCCTAGAGCCTCCAGGAAGGAACACAGGCCGGTCATCAGCTTGATCTTAGCCCAGTAAGACCCGTTTTCGACTTCCCACTTCCGGGACCGTCAGGTAAGAAAATCTGTATTGTTTTAAGCCCCTAAGTTCGTAGTAATTTGTCAAAGTAGCGAATGGAAACTGCCAGAATGAAGTATCTGTGGGACAGTCAAGGGAACTGAATGCAATTTAGAGGACACACATCTGGTTGGAGATGCACGTCAGGTTCCCCACCCCCACGTGCCTCTCTCGCAGGCAGACCGTGTCTCTTCAAGACTCGGTTGTGTTGTTCGGATTGCACAGGGGAGCCTGGTTGGCTCGGGTGGGCAAAGGACTCTGGATTCACAAAGCCGAATGTGCTAGCAAGAGCTTCTTGCGTGAAAGGAATCAAGGGACACCCCAGCAGCAGGATCCTTCCCTTCCGCACAAATCTTACGTTGTTGTCTCACTCGGACTCACCAAAGCACCTTCACGGGCTGAATGCCATCTTCCCCTCTTGGGGGACCAGCACACGCACGTGCACACACGTGTCCCCGGTATCCCCCCAGTGGGTGGCCGCCCCCAGCAGGCCCAGCTCCCCAAGTGGCAGCATCTCTGTTCCGGGACTGTTGGAAATAATTCATATTGCTTTGCTCTGGTCTCGTAAAAAATGAAACATAGATGTGCTCTTACCCATAAAAAGCAGAAGCCTCACCCAAAATTAGTAGGGATGACGATGAGAGCCATTAGGGGCCACTCGTAAGCTGATCACGTAGGCGTCCCGCTGTGAAAGAAAGGAGCTTCCCCACGGAACTTCCCAACAAGACCAATCCGAGGCGACCTTTACCGGGCACTTCCGGCGCACTCGCACGTTACACTCAGAACCCCACCAGCCCGCGGGGGTAGGTGCCGTGCTTATCCCCCCCTACAGCTGCTGAAGTTTAGACGCAGGACGTTTAAGCTGCTTAAGGAATCACAACCATGTTCCCTTTATGAAACTTTTCTCCCAGGATACTTGTCATTCTCCCACCTCCTTCAGGTCTTGTAAATATCTCCGGGATATTTACATCTCGCTGACCAGAAAGAAGATCCGCAGGGACTGTCATTCTAATGACATTCTTTGGTCGAAAAGGCAAGTACAGTTACGTCCATAGGTCCGAATGTACTTCCTACCACGTGCTCTGTCCACGTAGCCTGGGAAGACCTATCCTGGATACGGGAGGCAAAGTGGGGCTGGGTGAAGAGAAACTTCCAGGTCCCTCGGAGCTGGCTTGAGGCTGCCTGTGGAGGCCAGTGAGGGCAAGCTGGGTTTTAGCACTTCGGGGCACATGCAGGTGGTCAGTAATCTAGATGCTCTCTGCACAGCCTTCCAGGGTGCATGCAAAGTCAAAGCTTGGCCTCAGAGGCTCCGTGGGGTACGGAGTGGACAGGCCCATCCTTCACTAGATGACCCTTGAGGCTGAAGGGTGGAAGCAGGAGGACATCTGGCCTCTCAGAATGTTCCTGTCCTCAGGTGTAAGGGCTGCATCCTGGCGGCACGATGGGAAGGCTGACCACAAGTTCACATACACCACGTGGGCACCTCCCAGCCCTCGGAGACGGGGAACCCTGAGCCCTGCTGGTCTCCACTGCAAAGCCGGTGGGGCCCACGGCACCTTCTAATCCCTTTCATGGCTATTCCAGATCTTGGCCATCTACCCCACACGTGCACATGTGTTCTCATTCAGGATTCAAATAACCGGGGTGGCGGGGGGGGAGTACTTTCACACGTAAGGGAACGGAGGCTCACATCCAGGGACCTCCCCATCATCAGACACTACGTGCTTCTCTGAGCCTAGACCTTTGGCTCCAAGAACAGTGCTCCTGTCGGGGACACACACGGACCACCAGCACGTGATCCACTACAGACACCTGCGTCTGACGTCAGAGAGCGCCGAAGTCAGACCATGACCCCAGAATTCTCAAAACCCCATTTTCAATAAGCACTTAATGTTGGTTAGGGAGGATTCCCAAAATGCCTCTGGGCTTTTCCAGCTTCCCAGCACGGAAGCCTGAGGCTTGCCAACCGGCCTGCTTTTCGACGGGGCCGAACTTCCTCCTCCACTGACACTCCTGGGCAGAAAAGGCAAGCGCAGTTGTATCTGTAGGTCAGAATTTATTTCATACCACCTCGTTCATAGCATTTTCAAGGACAGCGTCCTGCTCGACATCATTTACGCTTGAAAAAGAGAGAAGCACAACTTGGTAAGGCACCAGGTTCCGACAGCCGGGGAGAAGACTCTGCCTTCATCTTGGCTTGGGTAATAGCTGCATGCCTTCTCTGAAGTCTGTCAAACACAGAGAACATTACAAAAGGTTCGCTTCCACATACGTGGTAAAAAAGAGAGAAAACACTTGGGAAGTATATTGTATTTTTAAATCATGACTGGCCTACACCGTAGGAGTTAAGCGAAGGTGGCATCTTCTTAAAGCACGACTCATAAAATCTCCTCTGCAATACCCAGCTGCAAGTTTAACGATGGCTGAGCTCTGAAGTGGGTCAACTTTACGTTTACCTCAAGACATACTTTTAAAAACGTTTCTGCCTGGGGCGCCTGGGTGGCGCAGTCGGTTGAGCGTCCGACTTCAGCCAGGTCACGATCTCGCGGTCCGTGAGTTCGAGCCCCGCGTCGGGCTCTGGGCTGACGGCTCAGAGCCTGGAGCCTGATTCCGATTCTGTGTCTCCCTCTCTCTCTGCCCCTCCCCCGTTCATGCTCTGTCTCTCTCTGTCCCAAAAATAAATAAACGTTGGAAAAAAAAAAAAATTAAAAACGTTTCTGCCCAAGTCACACAAAGAAACAAGAATGGAGGAAAGCGTTAAGTACAATCAATCGTACCTTTACTGTTCTATAAAACGCAGCAACATATGAAAAACGGTGGTGTTTAAAGGTCAACCCTCGAGATTTTTAGCGCCAACGGTACAGGTTGTATCAAGTTGGGTTAGAAATAAAGCGCTTGCGTAAAGCTTTCAGAACCGGGCCACACAGGCGCTTTTCACCAACAGCTTTCAACCTGTGGCCCTCCAAGGCAGAGGGTGCCCGTGGCCTCTCCAGGGGGGCCAAGAGCTGCCCCACATGCTATCACATGCATAAAATTTCTTCCAAGTTTTGTGTTCCGGCTTAAAAATTAATTTGCATTGCACTCCACGACATTTGTTTAAATACAAAAACACTGTTTAGAATGACTCCCCAAATAATTCCACCACCTCTCCCACCTGGTCTGCACAGCAGGGCGGGCGGAGCCCAGCCCGGAAAGCTATTCTCACAGATAGGTGGACCAGGCAGGCGAGAGTGCTTTTCGGGAAGTCTGTCTGGAGCATTTTCACAATGAAGCAACGTTATTCCCTCAGGTTAGAACTAAATGCTTCAGGAAACCAGCGGATTACCAATTTCAACGGATGGAAAAATAAATGGCGAACAACCCCTGTGTTTTAATTTTCAAACAAGGAAATCCGTTCATTTGATTTACGAACAGAGGCGAAAGAAGCCCCGGCCCGATCTTTTATTTCTTCCGTAGAAAAACACAAATTAGTTTTGTTAAACATAAAAAAGACAACGCAGGACCCACGGAAAGAGGAGACGCTTCTCTCCGCTGGCTCTGCAGACCTTTTCCCTAGTTTTTGAGCCGACTTTGGTGAATCTGTGTCACCCACTGCAGCCGGACGTGATAATTCAACGCGCCAGGCTACCCTTTTTGGCACTTCGGAAGCACCGCCATCACAAAAGGAAAACTATTCTTCTGATACGGCACTTGTTTCCTCCAGAAGACTAAGCTCTAAAAATCCGCCACCTCGGGGCGCCTGGGTGGCGCAGTCGGTTAAGCGTCCGACTTCAGCCAGGTCACGATCTCGCGGTCCGTGAGTTCGAGCCCCGCGTCAGGCTCTGGGCTGATGGCTCAGAGCCTGGAGCCTGTTTCCCATTCTGTGTCTCCCTCTCTCTCTGCCCCTCCCCCGTTCATGCTCTGTCTCTCTCGGTCCCAAAAATAAATAAACGTTGAAAAAAAAATTAAAAAAAAAAAAAATCCGCCACCTTGAAGAACACAAATGGTTCACGAGCATATGGTTTTCTGGCTGTCCCACAGGAAGGATGCAGCTTCGCGAGGGGGCTGTGGTCCACCCACCCCCCCCCCCACCGCCCCCCCCCCCCCAGGCCGGCCGCAGCCGACCGGCCCCACGAGCCCGGTGACACACAGCGCCGGGCCCTGCTGCCAGGTCCCTGAAAGGCATCTGTGGACTTCACTGGTTGTCGTAACGGGTTTCAAGAGACACCCATTTTAAAACGGGTTTCAAGAGATGTTCACGTTTGGTTTTCAGGTGGCCTCAAAGATGCGTCGAGACGTAGTTAAAATCCCATCTCTGAGTAGGGTATCATCAAAAAGAGAGCTGTTCAAAAAAGTCACAAAAGCAGGAACCTGAGCTTCCCTCATATCTGTTTTCTCGTGGCCGTGCTTTTTCCCATTAACCGTTTAAAAGTCTGAATCAGCAGCAAATATAGCCGTACGTACGTGCGCGTGTGCGTGTGCGTGTGCGTGTACACATTTTGGCTGACTTAAGGGAAATAAAGGTCATTGTGTCTCCTACAAACATTTGCTGCAGGCCCTTCCAGAATGTTCACTTCCCTGCAGGCGGGACAATGTAAGTGTGGACGTTGAAACGCAATTCTGACGGCTGCTCCCTGGCCGGCCCGCGTCCGGAACGTCCTCACATCGAGTAGCCCTTAATCAAGGGAGGGTCGACCACACCATTTCGCCGTTGGTCCTTCTGCGCATCATAAGGCGGCCAAGTCGCATCCTTGACACCCACATCCGAGCGGGTCTCTTTCATATTAGCTATAAATTAATCCCGAGGTCTCGGAGCTCTACTTTCCCAGAGTTAGGAACACTGCTCAACTCCCTTCAGAAATATCTTGCGTAACTGGCTGGTCCCTAAGCTGAAACAAACAAAAACGTCGAAGGCAAGAAAGAACACCTAAACTGAGAGCTCCACCTGTTACACGCATACACGCCTCTCCGGGTTCTACACGATAAAAGGAGTCACGTCAGCTAATATAGCTTCTAATATCGGCTTCATCTAAAAACTGCCTTTTCCGGGTTTCTTGCCAACATCATACGACACAGCAGTACTTTTTCCACCAGGACTTGGAGAGGTTTTTCATTTTGTCAGGAGTCCTGCTTTTGCGCTTCTTTGGCTGTTGCTGAGTGTCTGAGTACTGAATGCCGGCGACAATGGCCGCGTCAAAGACCTCTTTGAGGTTTTTCTGAGTCAAGGCCGAACACTCGATGTAGGAGGCGGCTTTGATCTCCTCGGCGCACAGCTTAGCTGCCTCTTCAGGCACCGGCTTCTCTTTGCATTTGTCCAGCTCAATGAGGACTTTGACGTCTTCTCTGAGATCCGACTGAGTTCCGACGAGGACGATGGGGGCTTTGGGACAGTGGCATCGGATCTCGGGCACCCACTTCTCACTGACGTTCTGGAAGGATGAGGGGCTCACCACACTGAAGCACAGAAGAAAGATGTCCGTGTTGGTGTAGCAGAGGGGCCTGAGTTTGTCAAACTCATCCTGCAACCAATCAAGGCACCCAAAAGTTATTTTTTAAATCCATTCTCATTAGCAAAAAGACCCCCTTACCAATTTTTTCCTCGGAAAGGGTTATAGCAAGCCCACTGCCAGGGCCTCGGGAAGCAATCCTGCTGCTTCCCTAAGTGGGGCCCACACGCCCAGCCCCACGCAATCTGCCCAAAGTGTTCGGTGTTCTCATCAACACTCATGACCCACTTGCAACTCACCACAGAAAAAGTAGTTACATCGGGTGAATTTTAGAAATAAAATTGACTTCATCTAGCCTTCAGCCCACAGTAACCCAGACTTACTCTCTCAACTGTGGTGCTTAGCCACTCTTCCAAAACTCAGACAGCATCCACACTGATCCCCAGGTCTCCAAGCTGACCCCAGTGAGCCCCGGTCTAACACAGCTCCTGTCTTCAAGAATCCAGCCCTGCCCTTAGGGTGCCTGGATGGCTCAGTCGGTTACCCGTCCCACTCGGTTTCGGCTCAGGTCATGATCTCACGGTTGTGGGGATTCAAGCCCCTTGTCGGGCTCTGTGCTTACACAGTGGAGCCTGCTTGGGATTCTCTCTCTCTCCCTCTCTCTCTCTGTCCCTCCCCCAGCCGCTGCCTCTGTCTCTCTCAAAATAAATAAACTTTAAAAAAAAAAAAAAAAAAGAATCCAGGCTTGCCTGTCCCCAGGACAGCTGTGAGCGACGCCCGCCTCACCGATCTGCACCCGTACACACTCAGGGCACACACAGTGCAGGGAAGAATTTTAATCAGACCCAAGGACAGACCGAGAATTGGAGCTGAGACCTCTCATAGGCCACCCTCACTAGCAAATCACTTACAACACTGGTTAACACATTCTCATTCTTGCTTGATGTTCCTCTTTCTTGCTTGATCTCTTTTTCTCCCTCCTTTCTTCCTTTTCTTACTTCCTTTAGCCTTTTTTTTTTTACCCCTGCAAATACCAGGGGCCTCCACGCACGGCGCTTTGGGAAGATAAAGGATCAGGGAAAGGGCATACCCACCCTACTCTTAAAATATAGAGAATTGGATGGAATAATTCTAATTCATTATAGAAACCAAGCATCGTGCTGAATATCTTCAATAGTCACCCACTTCACAGAGATGCATGCTGGACACTGGGCCCCGGGCAGGGCCAGGGGATTCACTGGGAACAGACAGACCTGGCCTCAGCCCCTGCAGAGATGTCTGCCTCCAAATCAGCATTTCTTTATAGTCTCCTGGAGTCCCATATTCAGCTAACTGAAAGCTTTCACTCACCTCTCTCATAGGAAAATATTTACATCATCTCATTCCTATTTAGAATTTCTGGGGCGCCTGAGTGGCTCAGTCAGTTAAGCGTCTGACTTCGGCTCAGGTCATGATCTCACGGTTTGTGGGTTTGAGCCCCGCGTCGGGCTCTGTGCTGACGGTTCAGAGACTGGAGCCTGCCTCGGATTCGTGTCTCCCTCTCTCTCTGACCCTCCCCTGCTCGCACTCTGTCTCTCTCTCTCTCTCTTTGTGTGGAGGAATAAACGCAGAAACCCGACCAGGTAGACTACGGCCTCGCTCTGAAGACCTCGTAATAAAACGTTCCTTCTGTTCTCGGAGGCCTCAAAGCAAAGGCACAAGACTGAGCCCCACGTAAAGGCAGCTCCCTCAGGCAGCGGCACCTCGCTGTGAGAAGGCAGTCACCCTCGGCCGTGGCCTGGAATCCGGGCTTGCATTTCCAATAAAAAGAAAGACAAGCACAGAGGCTGGGCCCTGTGACAGGCGTTTGGAAATCTGGCTCCCCAGACCTCTGGGGAGTCTGGCTAAGGGGCTCCGGGAGCCGAGCAGAAATGAAACCCTCCTCCTCACGGCCTGCCCAGAAACCTTAGATATTTGCTGAAATAAATGCAATGTGCACATGGGGGACGAGGTCAGTGGAACGCACGCCCAAGGTGCTGAGGGGTGAGGCCCAGTGACTGGCATGCACCTGCCGGGTCGGCAGGAAGACGCACAGAATTCCGTCAGGGGCGGGGCGGGCCGGACAGGCAGCTCAACAGTAACGTTGGTCAAGCTGCAACCTGATTTTTTTTTTTTTTGGTACCATAGAGATTTTTCCTTTTTTTTTTTTTTAAATTTTTTAATGGTTATATTTATTTTTGAGACAGAGAGAGACAGAGCATGAGCAGGGGAGGGGCAGAGAGAGAGGGAGACACAGAATCCGAAGCGGGCTCCGGGCCCTGAGCTGTCAGCACAGAGGCCGACGCGGGGCTCGAACTCCCAAACCGTGAGATCATGACCTGAGCCGAAGTCCGACGCTCAACCGACTGAGCCACCCAGGCGCCCCCCATAGAGATTTTTCTAAGTGCCTCACGGGTCAAAAGGCTGAAGGACTTTCAGCTTCTCCTGGTAATGGCACCGCGAACTACTCCTATTTCAGTGACGGTCCTCTCTCTTCTGCCAAAGGTATGTTTTGCAGAGCCCTCAGTCTCCGATCTATTCTCACTCAAGTAAGACTGTGAGTCCAGGGTTAAGAGCTCCTCGTAAGGTCTCATACGCTCACCTACCTCCCTGACAGGAAGACCCGAAGGCACAAAAAGCGATTTCTGGTTCCTCATGCAGCCAAGGAGCGCCACATTCTTGCTCCGAGCTTCCATATGAAACCAGGGCATTTGGGCCCCAGGTTAGGGCTATCTGTGCTCACGTTTCCCTGGGTTGGGACTCAGACGTGACACAAGTCATAAGGCTACTGTGAGGACTGCCTGAAGGGGTGGGGGCGGGGGGGGGGGTTCCACTGGTTGAGTCAACATCAGGGAAAGACAGCAGGTGTCAAATCAAGTCCCTTAAAAGGCAGTTGATCAGATCTGGATTAACTAAGGGAGTTGAGAAAGAACTACCACTTGGACCGGCTTTGCTGTGAGTCCAAATAAGTCCCAAATGACACCTGGGGTGTAGGGGAAAAATGACTTTATCTTAGCAACCGTGTAGGTTTCATAAATAGTTTTTGAAGTTAGTTTTCTACACGTCTTTAGATGGTCACCTCCTCCGTTACATAATAAGGTATGCGTCACTAACCGATACGTCAGTTAAGAAATACAGTCCAGGGGCGCCTGGGTGGCTCAGTCGGTTGAGCGTCCGACTTCGGCTCAGGTCATGATCTCACGGTTCGTGGGTTCGAGCCCCGCATCGGGCTCTGTGCTGACAGCATAGAGCCTGGAGCCTGCTTCGAATTCTGTGTCTCCCTCTCTCTCTGCTCCTCCCCCGCTCATGCTCTGTCTCTCTCTCTCTCTCCTTCAAAAGTAAATTAAAAAAAAAAAAAAAAAAGAAAGAAATACAGTCCATCTCAATGAAAACATCACTGGGAGAGCAAGAAAAAAAAAAAAAGAAAACAATTTCCAAATAAACCAAAACGTACCAACTTGCGCCAAAATCCTTCTATTTCCCTGAACAATTTCTTCATGAAAATGTCTCCAAAATTATTCTCGTGCTCCCCCACTTTCAGACAGACCATACTACGACAAATCAAACCCCGCCTCAATAATTCAGGATCGTTTCCACAAAGCGGTCCCGATGAGACTCCTATGCCTCTTCCAAAACTGCTCAGAGGTTTTCTCCCCAGACCCACCTGTCCTGCACCCCGAGCCCACGTTGCCTTCCGCCTTATGGAACTTCGCTGGTTTCTTTTCACAAGTTCTCCTCACTGGTCTGTCTTCCCTCCAGACTGCAAAGTCTTGTGAGGGGCGGGCCCAGGACCTCAGTTAGCACTTCCCCAAGACCTAGCTCTCCTTTGTCTGTCTCCATGCGAAACCGAGACTCAGCCCTGTTATGTGGCAAGCACCATGCAGGCAGAACCCCAACTTAGGAAGCCGTGTCTGCGGCAAGAACCAACATGTAACAGGAGAGCCCCATCAGTGGGCAGGGATGTCACTGAGCTGCTTGCTCCCCGGCCCCCCCGCAGGGGTCCCCAGTAACTGTGCCTTCTCGGGCCGTTAAGCTGCTCCTTCCTGCTTTAGCGGGGATGCCTATATTTATCGATGTGCTCCTCTGACCTCACCCGGAAGGTCAGAAAATCAGACACGGAGCAGGAAAAATATTCCCACTTTATGCAAAGCCATACAGCGTCCGCTATAAATACGAGGAGGGCGTCCAGAAAAGATGAAACATTGCAACGGTGGTGTTCTTTGCGTTCTCTTTTGCACAGACTACACACGGTGTTCGATTTTCCCTGCTGCGGCCGAAGGGGAAGGATGAGGAGAGAAAGAAGAGGCCGGGCTACCACTCCCGCCGCTGTGGCCCCCGCCAAACCAGCGATGAGCTGGAGACCAGAGCTGCTCAGGCTTGTATCACCTGGAGGTTTGCACTCGCTGGCCCCAGGCTAGGTGAGCAGTGTGGAAGTCCTGGCTGGGACGAGGCGCTGGAGAATACTGGAAGGCCAACCTCTTAAACACGGAAGGTCACGTGACGATACCTCAGAAAGTGAAGTGGGCCCTTTTACGGGCCTACAAAGTGCCCCTCAGCATCTGCTCTAACAAACTACAGGAAGGACTACATGTTTGTTAACTGTCACTTTGACCAACTCAAGAGACAGCACCCTGGGTTCTCACAGGGAACGAGGAGACCTCGGTGACGAGCGCCATGCCAAGGGAGGACGGGGTGATGATGAGTCCCTGGAGCTCGTCGGGAAACACCCGAATCCCCATCGCTCCCTGGGTGTCCGATCCAAGTGCCTAACCTTCCCACGATTTGGAAAGACTAAGTCCAGGTTCATTCATGACTCTGGTGCAGGACAGCTTTGACCCCTGCATCTGCTTCAGGGAACGAAGGTGGCCCTAGCGAGTCAAACCACGGCTTAGGAAACGCCATCTTTTTCTTATTTATTTATTTATTTACTTACTTACTTACTTATTTATTTATTTATTATTTTTGAGACAGAGAGAGACAGAGCATGAGTAGGGGAGGGTCAGAGAGAGAAGGAGACACAGAATCCAAAGCAAGCTTCAGGCTCTGAGCTGTCAGCACAGAGCCCGACGCGGGGCTCGAACTCACAGACCACGAGACTATGACCTGAGCCGAAGTCCGACGCTTAGCGGACGGAGCCACCCCGGTGCCCCAAAACTCCATCTTCTCTTGAGCCAATTTCTTTAATATGTGGCTGGTTGACTTCCAATGAAATGATTACATCGCCAACTAACTTTGAGAAATGATCACAGAGCATCAGTGATAATTTTTAATAAAAACCAGAGAGTAAATAAGGTCAGAAACGCCTGTGAGAAGAGAACTGTTCTTCACCCTGTTGTCTCCGTCCTGCCCACGCAAAGCTGGGCCAAACCCGGTTTTACTAGCTCAGGGTTTTATCCCCCTCCCCGTCACCCTCTCAGGGGTGGGTCCACTTCCTGAGGCTTTAGAATGACCCCGTTTATGCAAGGAGGGTATTCTGAGGCTTTTCAAAGGCTGGTTCCCTTCCCACCACTGAGCCGCAACGATACACTAACCTGCCCGGCAGTGTCACAGAGCTGGAGTCTCACAGGCCGTCCGTCCACAGAAACCACCGCTTAAAAACAAGATGAAAACAATGATCAGGGGGGGTGTCCTTTAACCCCTTTCAGGAAAACCATTGTTTCAGCTGCAACTACCAGTCTCCCTCCAAACCCTTTGGTTATTCTGGGTCCCCTAAGGAGTTAAAGACTGGTCTAAAACAAGGAGGCCCCCATGCAGGCACTTTTGTATACAACCCTCCTGGGCTGGCACCTCACGGCACCGCCCGGATGAGGCCGCAAGCCCCTGAGCCATCGGATGGCACCCCAGAAGGGCCTGCACTCTTCTCCCAGCCCCGGAAGATTTATTTGCCCGTCACACTAGTTTCAAAACACCTAAAAGGGGGCGCCTGGGTGGCGCAGTCGGTTGAGCGTCCGACTTCGGCCAGGTCACGATCTCGCGGTCCGTGAGTTCGAGCCCCGCGTCAGGCTCTGGGCTGATGGCTCAGAGCCCGGAGCCTGTTTCCGATGCTGTGTCTCCCTCTCTCTCTGCCCCTCCCCGGTTCATGCTCTGTCTCTCTCTGTCCCAAAAATGAATAAATGTTGAAAAAAAAAGTTTACCTTTAAAAAAAAAACAAAAAAACAAAAAAAAAACACCTAAAAGCAACACTGGGGGGTAAATGGGAACCAACCTTGCCGTTTTAACTCAGTGGGAAGCCTCACAAATAATTCTGTTTTCCCTTGGGATCTGTTCCAAGACTTCATGGTTTATCAGAAAAGTGTAGCTTGTTTTGAGAACACGAGCAAACACAGGCTGCCTGCATTGTCCTGTTTATGGAAGCGGGCCCTGCTCATCTCACCCTGTCGGCTCAAAGAGAGGATTAAAAAAGAAAAGAAAGCCTGTCCACCTTTCCACTGGGATGGGGTACTGGGCAGGGGCCTGCCTCAGGGCACAGCCTGAGGTTTCTATTTGAATTAAGCGCCCAAGTTTGTCTCAGTACAACTTTCTCAGTTCTTTTAATGTTTACACTGATCAGCTGGGAGGAGGAAAGGGAGGGGGGGAACCCAAAACTGTTTAGGTGGCAAACCCATTAGGTGTGGCACACTTTCATCTAGCCCTTGCCATTGGGACTACGTGGTCAAGAAACATTTCTTTTTTTTTTTTTTTTTCCTTGAAGAGCAAGAGGGAGTGTTTCACACTAGCCTCTGTGGATTTTCACGTTTTTGTGAATTTCAAAAAAAAAAAAATCCTCCAAAACCCCTTTATCTTTGTTTCCACCAAACTAAAACCCAGCATACCATACTTAAGAGCTGTAAATAGCTTAGAGAGAACTGAAAAGATACTAAGACATCAGAAACACAGCCAATGAGGGAGATGGAAGTAGGGACAGTGGGGCCAGGGGAGAGGGACTCGGAAGAAATTGGGTTTACTCTCCAGGTTTAACCCGGACCGAAGCCTTTACCAGGGCCGTTTCCACCAAAGCGAGTATTTTCTGCCGTCTCCGTGGCTCTTTAAAGCGGAGACGCCCATTGTCACGGGAACCGCCAAAAGGAAAGGACCGACTCTCCGGGCCACAGGTAGGGCCACCTGCGCGTCACCTTCCCACTGAAACTCGGCAGTGGCGCCAGCAACGTCGACCTGACGCAACTTTCCTACGCAGCAAACTGACCAGGCAACCTGAACTCGACCTGATACTCGCTCGTCTGCTACTAAATTGCCCATTTCTTTTCGCGTAGGCTCTGTACCCCGTACCCCGCCCCCTCCGCCAGGCTCCGGCTTTAGGGTTCCCCACTGCCTCTGGAGGCGCCGCACTCGCCGGGTCCCCGAGGCTCGGGAAATGCCCGGCGCTCCGCGCTTGGTCGGCTTCCCAGCTGGAGCCCGCCCGGTCCCCCACCCCCCCGCCCCGGGACCCTCGCGCCGCCCTCCCCGCCCCCCCACCCCGCGGCCATCGGCACCGCAGACCGCGGCCCCGCGCCCCCGGCCCCGCTCACCCGAGAAGTTGTCGAAGGCGGTGGGGATGTACTCGGTGGGGTAGCCGTTGGTGGTGTAGCTCACCACCAGGCTCGTCTTGCCCACGGCGCCGTCGCCGACGAGCACGCACTTGACGCCGCGCCCCTCGGCACCGCCCGCGCGCCCCCGGCCCCCCGGCGCCCCGGGCCCGCGCCCCCCGCGCGCCCCGCGCTCCCGGCGCGGCGGAACGGGCGGCGCCTCGCAACGGCCCGGGAATGCGGGGTCCCCCTGCTGCGGGGGCATCGGTGCGCGCGCTCGGGCGTGCAGGCGCGAGCGAGCAGGGCCCGGCCCGCCCGCCCCTCGGTCCCGGAGCCCTCCGAGAGGGACGAGCTGTCACCGACCGCGGTGGGCGCGTGCCCGGCCCCCGAGAGCGGCGGTTCCAGGCCACACGCTCCCAGACAAAGGCGGCCGGGGTGGGTCGCGGCTCTGGGCTCGGGCGGCGCCACCTGGCTCCGCTCCGCGCGGTCAGAGGACTGCGGGCCGGCCGAGCGCCGTGGAGCCCGAGCGCTCTGTCTCCTCCCGGCTTCCCGGCGACACGACGCGTGGGGGGCGGGAGGGGAGGGGAAAGAGGCGGGTCCGGCCCGGCCGCTCTGTCCCCGCGCCGAGGCCACAGCGCCCCCCGCCTGCGCGCCGGGCCCCTGCACCCGGGCCAGAGGCGGTGCTACGCCGGGCGGGTGAGGAGCGCGGTCGCCGGCTCCGGGCCGAGCGGACCCTCGCTGCAGGGGGCGCGGCTGCCGCCCGCTCTGGGGGTGGACCCTGAACACCCACTCCGGGGCGCGTGGCCCGGAGGCGACGGGTGGCCGAAGGCAGCCTCCGCCCACCCCCCCCGGCGGCCGAGACTGACACCACCGCCGGCGTGACCGAAGCGGTTCCGCCTTGTTGCGCCCACGCGGGCGGGGAAGCGCCGCAGCCTGTGCCGTGGGGGCCCCATGCTGGCCACAGTGCTTCACCCACGGGG
This sequence comes from Prionailurus bengalensis, assembly GCF_016509475.1. NCBI lineage: Eukaryota > Metazoa > Chordata > Mammalia > Carnivora > Felidae > Prionailurus > Prionailurus bengalensis. The sequence goes on from NC_057351.1 coordinate 19,217,592, forward strand.
GAAATGAAGCGTCTTGGGGACACGCCCGCAGGAGACTGAATTAAAAGGCAACTTTTTAAAGTCTTCGCTACCGCCCATCGTGTGATTTTTCTTCTAAGATCATTTGTGCTCCAGTCGTTTGGGAACAAAATGATGTCAGGTCCAGCGCTATCGCTCGTTGGGCATGCCATGAACCAGCAAAGTAATTTGTAGGTTCAATTTCTTCTTCTGCGTAAATGTTGTTTGGAGACATTAATATCATGGGGGGCGGGGAGTCCCATTTGTCTCTGACGCCTTCCTCCTACATTTAGTCAACAGTCCACGCAGAAAACAGGGGAGCCTGGTTCTAGTCAGGACGCAAAGGCTTCTCGGGGTTTACAGGTGGTTTAAGAAGCGTCACACACTATTCGCAGAAATACTGGCGCTACAACAGCGACGACAATAACAATAACAGCAGGAGCTAATAGATATTGAGCCTTTATGTGACAGACACTGTTGGAAGCACTCTGCCCGAACTCATTTGTTTAATCTTCACGTGACTTATACCCATTCTACAGATGAGAAAATCTCAGGCTCAGAGATATTTTAGAAATGCCCAGGTTCCACAAGCTGTCAAGTGGCAGCGACAAGATCCAAACCCGAATAGTCTAGCTCCAGAGCCTAAGCTCTTGGTTTTTCCAAGTTCTTACTTACATTCCAGTCAGTTAACATCCGGTGTAAGGTTAGTTTCAGATGTACAATATAGTGATTCAGTGATCCTATACATTTCAGTGCTGAGACTATGCAGCTGTGGGGACATGGGGAGATTCTGTTCAAGGGACACAAAGCTTCAGTTACACGAGATAAGTTCTGGAGATCTAATGTACAGCGATGGGACTGTAGTTAACAACATTGTACTGTCCTACTTGAAATTTGCTAAGAGGGCAGATCTCCAATTTCTCACCACCCACACACAAAGGTAACTATGTGAGGTGATGGATAGTGTTAAGTGCCTTGACTGGGGTGAGTATTTCACTGCGTATATAGGTATTAAATTATCTAATTGTATACCTTCGATGTGCACAATTTTTGATTGTCAACTATACTGGAGGAAAAGGATATGCAGGTAAAAGAATGTTGAAAAATAGTATTATGGAGCGGTGTGTCAGGCAGCTTATTAAAATGTTTTGGGGCGCCTGGGTGGCGCAGTCGGTTAAGCGTCCGACTTCAGCCAGGTCACGATCTCGCGGTCCGTGAGTTCGAGCCCCGCGTCGGGCTCTGGGCTGATGGTTCAGAGCCTGGAGCCTGTTTCCGATTCTGTGTCTCCCTCTCTCTCTGCCCCTCCCCGGTTCATGCTCTGTCTCTCTCTGTCCCAAAAATAAATAAACGTTGAAAAAAAAAATGTTTTCTTGCGGGTTTTTCTTGATGTTTATGGTATTTGTTGGCCTTTTAAGTTTTATAGCTCATTTTAAATGAATATTTTTTTAATGTTTATTTATTTTTGAGGGGGAGAGAGAGACAGACCGTGAGTGGGGGAGGGGGAGAGAGAGAGGGAGACAGAATCTGAAGCAGGTTCCAGGCTCTCCATGCTTTCAGCACAGAGCCTGATGCAGGGCTCGAACTCATGAACTGTGAGATCATGACCTGAGCCCAAGTCGGACGCTTAACCGACTGAGACACCCAGGTGCCCCTGAATATTTATTTTTGTACCTAATCGTCGAATTGATATTTTTCTCTTAAAGAAGGCCCCCAAATTTGATAAGCTTTTAGGCTGTACAAAATTTTGCTTTACCCCCTACATCTGGCCATATGTTAATTTTTGTATCCTATAGCCTTTGACTCCTGCTTTACTCCCTTTTTAAAAAGTTTTGTTCAATTTATTTAAACTGAAAAAAAAAATTCCCCCATTTCTCCCACCCCCACCACCTCCCACCTCTTGCAACCACCAATTAGCTCTCTGTATCTGTGAGCTTATTTGGGTTTTGTTTGGTTGATTTGGTTGGTTGGTTGGTTGGTTGGTTTAGATTTCACATGTGAGATCATACAATATTCGTCTTACTCCATTTGACTTATTTCACTTATCAAAATGCTCTCAAAGCCCATCCATGTTTTCACAGATGGCAAGATTTCATTCTTTTTTTTTGCGGCTGAATAATATTCCATCGTGCGTGTATACATAATACATTTTCTTTATCCATTCTTCCATTGAAGGACACCTAAGTTGTTTCCATGTCTCCGTTAAAAATAATGTTGCAACAAACTGAGGGTTGATGGAGGGGGTGGGTGGGAGGGAGGGGAGGGTGGGTGATGGGCATCGAGGAGGGCACCTGTTGGGATGAGCACTGGGTGTTGTAGGGAAACCAATTTGACAACAAATTTCATATTTAAAATAATAATAATGTTGCGATGCCTAGGGAGGCGCAGATACCTTTTTGAACTAACGTTCTCACTTTCCTTGGATAAATTCTCAGAAGTGAGATGGCTGGATCATATGGTGGTTCTATTTTTAATTTTTTGGAGAAACTCCATACTGTTTCCATAAAGACTGCACCAATTTACGTTCCCACCAAGCAAGGTACCCAGGGTTCCCTTTTCTCCGAATCCTTAGCGACATTCGTTCTTTCACGTCTTTTCCATTATAACTATTCTAACAGGTATGAAGCGGTATCTCATGGTGGTTTTGATTTGCGTTTCCCTGATGATTGATGCTGGTAAGCATCTTACCACGTACCTGTTGGCCATCCACATGTTTTCGGGAATATGTCTGTTTAGATCTCCTGCCCATTTTCTCATCGGATTGTTTGCGAGTTTGTTCGCTGTTGAGTTTCTATGCGTTGTTTATATATTTTGGGTATTAGCCCCTTATCGCACAGATGACTCACAACTACTTTCTCTCCTTCAATAAATTTACTTTTTCGTTTGGCTGATGGTTTTCTTTGCGGTGCGGAACCTTTTCAGTTGCACTCCCTTGTTTATGCTGTCCCCTACTAGGTTGAATATTGTCACATCCCCACTCATTTCGCCCCCTCTTTCTCGATGCAGCTTAATAAACTGCAGCCTTATCAAAAATACCCAGAACGAATTCTCCCCCTATTTATAAGAACCTGATGCTGGTGACTCGGGAGAGCGGGCTCCACGCTTCACGGTGTGGTACGTCATTCCAGGTGAAAAGTGGAGAAGCCGCCTGGGGCACCAGAAACCCAACTGAGGTCAGGCCCTGCCCTCCAAGTATGTGGGTCCAAACCGAATGATACTTTTTACATTTATTTTCTGTCTGTTTCCTCTTGCAAGGACTTTAGTTTGTTTATCCCTACACCCCACACTCAGAATCACGAGACTACTATTTCTATTGCTTCTGTTACACAATCAAATCTGTGTCTTGAGGCGATGACTAGGAAAGACCATTTCTCTGCTCTCTTTTAAGAATGCATTACCCGGGGCGCCTGGGTGGCGCAGTCGGTGAAGCGTCCGACTTCAGCCAGGTCACGATCTCGCGGTCTGTGAGTTCGAGCCCCGCAACGGGCTCTGGGCTGATGGCTCAGAGCCTGGAGCCTGTTTCCGACTCTGTGTCTCCCTCTCTCTCTGCCCCTCCCCCGTTCATGCTCTGTCTCTCTCTGCCCCAAAAATAAATAAACGTTGAAAAAAAAATTAAAAAAAAAAAAAAAAAGAATGCATTACCCCTCCTGTATCCCAATTTGACTTCACCATGACTGCACAATTGATTCAGTGTCTCCACTGGGTCTTGAGTGTAGGAAGTATGGGAAATGCTGGCAATTGCCTGGGCACAGAATTTCCACTCTTTTTTTTTTTTTTTCATGTTTTTATTTTATTCTTGAGAGAGAGCACAAGCGGGGGAGGGGCAGAGAGAGGGGGGCAGAGGATCTGAAGTGGGCTTTGCACGGACAGCGGAAACCCTGATGTGGGGCTCAAACTCACGAACCTTGAGATCATGACCTGAGCTGAAGTCGGCTGCTCAACCAACTGGGCCGCTCAGATGCCCCACAGGATTTCCATTCTTAGGATCTCATCCCTGGGGCGCCTGGGTGGCTTAGTCACTTGGGCGTCCGACTTCCGCTCGGGTCATGATCTCGCGGTTTGCGAGGTCGAGCCCCACGTCTGGCTCTGTGCTGACAGCTCAGAGCCTAGAGCCTGGTTCGGATTCTGTGTCTCCCTCTCTCTCTTCCCCTCCCCTGCTCATGCTCTGTCTCTCTCTGTCTCAAAAATAAATAAAACATGAAAAAAAAAAATCTCATCCCTGTTTGGCCCTCCAGCTCAGGTGTGAACATCTTCCACCCCACCCCAAACCCTTCTTCCCACTCTTCCGGAATCCCACCATTGCCCGACACACCCAGGCCAGGAGCCTGCACCCCTCTCCCCCTTCTTTCTCTGACTTATCCCTGTTTATGACACAGGTCTCAGCTGAGACGTCACTTCCTCCGGGAAGTGTTCCCTGACCCCCTGACATTGACGTACCTGTGCTTTGCTTCACCAAACTCCCGAACTCCAACACATTTTCTAGTATTTTTTTTCCAGAAAGTTCTTCTACCTGTTCCACTAGCAAAGATTATCTAATTTTTAAATCTACTAATTATCGTGAATTTATAACTTGTTTACCAATGTAGTAAAACAACTGTCCTAAGGGAATCTTCACTGTGTATCTTTCACCTTTCTATCTTTTCACATATTCAAGAAGTAAGCTACCATAATTTTTTTTTAATTTTTTTTTCAACGTTTATTTATTTTGGGGACAGAGAGAGACAGAGCATGAACGGGGAGGGGCAGAGAGAGAGGGAGACACAGAATCGGAAACAGGCTCCAGGCTCCGAGCCGTCAGCCCAGAGCCCGACGCGGGGCTCGAACTCACGGACCGCGAGATCGCGACCTGGCTGAAGTCGGACGCTTCACCGACTGCGCCACCCAGGCGCCCCAAGCTACCATAATTTTTTAATGAATGCATCTCTTGCCAGGATCCATCATCAGATTCAATACAAAGGTGTTTTCTCTGCTATTTATATACTATTTCACCATTTACCCATCTCTACTAAATAAATAACAGCAGATAACCAAAGCAGAAGTGCATGGTTTCTGGATCTGTCATGTTAACAGGGCACATAGCTATGTGTGTTTACTCTTGTTTGTTTGTTTGTAATTATTTATTTTGAGGGGGGGAGAGCGCAAGTGAGGGAGGGGCAGAGAGAGGGGGAAAGAGGATCCAAAGCAGGCTCTGCGCTGACGGGCTGCCAGCAGTGAGCCCGACGTGGGGCTCGAACTCACGAACCGCAAGATCATGACCTGAGCTGAAGTCGGACGCTCCACTGACGGAGCCACCCAGCCTCCCCTCCGTGTGTTTATTCTTTCTTCAAGCCTTAACTCTTTGCCTTGGACAAACTAAACTCGTATCTTTTCTTCAGCAGTGCCCTAATTTTAAAATGTCCTATGAGAGTCCAGCAGTTAGAAAATTACTTCTCGTAAACTGAAGATTCTGAGCTGTGTTGTCTGTCGCCAACGGGACACTGCCGCTTCCACTTGAGGCTGGGACTGCGTTTCCCAGAACATCCTTCTCCGCGCGGTTACAGGCTAAAGATGTCCAATAAGAGGAGCTCCCCGGGGATTTGGAAGGTGGCAGGGTAGCAGGAGAGGGTCGTATGGCCAAGCATGATGGCAGACACACACAGAGGGGCCCGGCACGCCTGCACTCTCCTCCCGCTCTGTGCCCACCTCCCCATGCTTGCAGCAGCCCCGAGCCCACCCCCTGTCACTGCCCCCCCAGAGGCTAGAGCTCCCACACTCACTTGTCAAGCTCGCCTTTCATGGCCGCATCTGCATGGCTACTGGGTTTTCTCTCAAGTTCTAGCTGGTACCCTACACCAGTTAGCAGCTCTCTAGTAACTCCCAAATTCATGAAATCTCCTCTTCTTAGCCCCTGTACCCTGCAGAGGCTGTTTTCCTAACTGAGCCCTGGCCATACCCTTAGTCTCTCTTTTCCCACTGGGTATGCCATCATAGGGGGAAAAAAATTGACAAGGAAACTCATCTTGGCATTTCCCACTGGAAAAGGAGGGGGGAATCGTATAAACGGCATCAAACCATCAGCTGGTCCACGAGTAGGTCCTTGTCCGTAATCACAGACCCCTTAACTCTTCCATCAGCTAGTATTATGGTAAGGGGTCACGGACGTGGTTCAACATGTTGGTTTAGGTGCCCCTGTTTCCAGATGTCCTTTTGTCACTTGCCATCACCCTGTTGGTAACTAGAAAGAATAAATTAAGAGCTCCCATCGGCAGGATGAAATTTTCAGATGTGAAAATCAATCGTTAACTCGGATTGTAAGAAATATATCTGAGGGGCGCCTGGATGGCTCAGTCAGTTGAGCGACCGACATCAGCTCAGGTCATGATCTCACAGCTTGTGCGTTCAAGCCCCGCGTCGGGCTCTGTGCTGACAGCTCAGAGCCTGGAGCCTGCTTCGGATGCTGTGTCCCCTCTCTCTGCCCCTTCCCCACTCATGCTCTGTCTTTCTCTGTCTTAGAAATAAATAAAAACATTAAAAAAGAGAAAGAAATATATCTGAAAAGAAGATGTATTGTTTCTACTGATCAGATATTAGCTAGGCTGTACAGCAGTGATAATAAACTCAAAATCTTAATGTCTAGAAACAGAGGAGCTATTTTGGGGTCATGCAAAGTCCACTGCAGACCTAGTGGTTCTCCAAGGCAGCTCCCTTCCAAATGGTGACTCAGGGATCCGATCTGCTTGTGTCTTGTAACCTGGGACACATGGTTTCCAGGAAAGAGAAAACGGCAGGTCGCATGCCAACTATTAAATGCTTCCTCTCAGATATGACTTCAGCCTACAGCTCTGCATGCACCATGCATGCGACAGCAATTTTGTACGGGTTCAAAACAGGAAATAATCTAAGTGTCAAAATGGTAAAGTGGGTAAGTTCATTTTGGAATTTATGTTGTACTATTTCAGTCCAGAAAATGAACGAACTGCAGATGAATACAGCGCTAACGAATCTCACTCACATAATACGGAGTATAAGAAGCCAGATACAAAAAAGTGTGAACGATCTGATTTGATATATATAAAGTTTAGACAGGAGACAAACTAAACAGCATTAGAAGTCAGAGTAATTGAGGATAATTGTTACATTTGGAAAGGAGAGGGGGCCATAGGGGGCTTCTGATGTTCAGATACGTTCCGAGTGGTGGTTACATAGGTGTTTGCTTTATAGTAATTAATTATTACACTATATACTTGTTTTATTCACTTTTATGAATTTCATCATATGAATGCATTCACTTTTATGAATTTCATTATAGTCATTATAAATGATTAAAAATATTCAAACCGGGGCGCCTGGGTGGCTCAGTCGGTTAAGCGTCCGACTTCAGCTCGGGTCACGATCTCACGTTCCGTGAGTTCGAGCCCCGCGTGGGGCTCTGGGCTGATGGCTCAGAGCCTGGAGCCTGCTTCCGGTTCTGTGTCTCCCTCTCTCTCTGCCCCTCCCCCGTTCATGCTCTGTCTCTCTCTGTCTCAAAATAAATAAACGTTAAAAAAAATTTTTTTTAATAAATAAAAAAATAAAATAAAATAAAAATATCCAAACCTAAAAATTGTATTAAGTAGGACTGATGGGTGTTTGCATTTAAAGAACTATTTGCTTTAGCCCTAGCACAGTACTAACACACCTTTTGAACTAGATAACAAACTCTTAAAGTGAAATTTAAACAGTTTTTTAAAGTTTATTTACTTTTAAGAGAGAGAGAGAATGTGAGCCGGGGAGGGACAGAAAGAGAGGGGGACACAGAATCCGAAGCAGGCTCCAGGCTCTGAGCTGTCAGCACAGAGCCCGACGCGGGGCTCGAACTCACCGTGAGATCATGCCCCGAGCCGAAGTCCGACGCTTAACTGACTGAGCCACCCAGGCGCCCCTTAAAGTGAAATTTAAATGTGGTGGGGTTGCCCCAGATCCTATCTAGACAAACCGTTCCCACGTATCATGAAGTCCTGCTGTACGTAATTTACATCTCTAATAGTTATTTTTAATATGTGCATCATCTTCCAACAAGTGCTGTTTATAGGTGTTTTAAAATTTTCAACAAACTAAACTGGTCCTGCAGGATTATTGCAAAAGACGGGAATGGCAATTCATAGACATAAGTTCCTGGAGGAAAATGAGAGCACCAGGGAGGGCCCTCGGAGGGATGGCGGGCAACTTGGCACTGAGAACTCGCTGGAGAGGAAAGGCCGGAATCACCGCCAATGTCAAAACCAGACGCTGTGCAAGGCAGGCTGAGCCACACTGCGGGCACCTGTCCCCCTCCTCGGCCTTGGTTTATTTTCCTCTTTAAAATCCCCACTCTGGGTCTTCCCAGCTGTTGCAACTCTGCCATTGGTGGGAAACACCAAGTCCATACCCTGAGACCTGTTGCAACATTCTGGATTTGCCCTCCCAGCTGTTCTGACCTTTTTGATAGAAAAGCCTCCTTCCCAGACGTTTGCAGCAACTGATATGCTTCCAACGTCCCTCCCCAAACACACATCACAGAACCTCCCCAGGCCAAACATTTCCCAGCTGTCCAAATCCTTACACATGATAAGAACTCCTCAGAAACCCCTCTTAGCTATTGCAAAACCTTGACCTCCTCTCATTTTTCAGCCACCCTGAAGATAAGAAGTACCACGCAATCATTTCCCAACAAGTGTAATCACCCAAGCTAGCAATTCTGAAAGAACAGGACTGTCCTGCTCCCTGCCAGAAACTGCAACCATCTCTCTTTTCGAGATCGTCCCCGCCGAGGGCCAGGAAGCACCCCCAATCCTACGACAGGGAAGAGAAGGGAATTTTCCTGTTTTCCCATAGTTGTCAGAATGCATTGCTGGGTTTGCACGGACAGTGTAACACACAGAATGAGTGTGTGCACGTTCGGATGCTTTACAAACCTGCCTCAGTTCGTCTTTGAGAAGAAATCGTGTAGCAGGAGGCCCGTTTTTTCTGTCATATATATCCAAAAAGGAGGGGGTCAGAAGGTGAATACTGTGTCTGCACATTGGAATTGTGCCATGAATTTTATTTGCAAGGTAAAGGAGTGTGGATGTTAGCTACCTTATTGGATGGAAGGATCCAACTCATGAACTTGATATGAATCAGCAATAATGAATCAGTTGGTTAAGTGCCTGACTTCGGCTCTGGTCATGTTCTCACGGTTCCTGGGGCCCACGTTGGCTCTATGCTGACAACTCAGAGCCTGGAACCTGTTTCGGAGTCTGTGTCTCCCTCTCCGTCTCTGTCCCTCCCCCGCTTGTGCTCTCTCTTTCTCTCTCTCTAGTAAATAAACATAAAAAAAAATTTTTAAGAGTAATAAAATTAACAAAAATTAGAATATATGTACATCATGCCCTGATGAAATGTTTTCGTATGTGCGTATTGCAAATTTAAAATCATTTTTACCTATGCATTAAAGTAATTCCAGAGACACTGATTGCGGCCCTTTGTTAACGTAAGGACTTGTTAAGGACCAAATATTTTGTTTACCATTTTTCCTGTCGTTCTAAAATTTTGTTACTTCAGGTGGCTCTCTAATCAATCAAAATTGGAAATCAATCAAAATGTTTTACAGAGTTATCCCAGTCCGGAGAGCCCTTTCTATTGTCTTTACCTACCTGATGAAATCTTAGGCATCTTTGGAGGTCTAGCAGGAGCCAAAGGCCAATTTGCTATCTTTCTGTCCTCTGTGTTCACCACCTTGGGAAGTGCCCTTCTTGGTATGCTCACCCCTCACAGATGGGCTCTGCAGACATGGAGGGTAAAGAAAGGTTCACAGTTTCACTAGGGAGGCTTCCAAAGCTGGGAGGGTGGGAGTAAGGGGGAGAGGCTCTGTGCCAATGGCCCCTGGTATTGCGGCCACCATGGCTTCTGGAAATGACTCCTAGAGCTGTATACCTCCCAAGCATGGCAGGGAACCAGATTTGGGCACCACTGGGTGAGAAATACTTCTGGGCCATTCCTCCCCTAGGAACATAGAACGAGCCTTATTATCATTGGGATCTAGTTTCTGTAGAATTTGAAACCCTGCCCTTTGGGACTCGAGGGTGCAGAGCGAATTCCTACCACACATTCTAAGAGAGAGCGCCTTCAAATTCCTGAACGTGAAATAACCCAGAAGATGAATACGAGCAGCAGGCAAGATTTCTGTTGATTAGAAATATTAGTTTCCTTTTCCTTGAACCCTTCTAACAGTAGCCCTGAGATTTTGAAAGCACATGGAATAAAATGAGATGAAATGAAATGAAATGAAGTGCAGAGAAAGGCTACCAGACAAGACTGAAAAACAGCCAACCAAAATAGGTGGCTTCGCTTGGCTCCAGCGAAGGACATGACGTCAATCAACGTGATTTGGCTCACCTCGGCCCATATCTGTTGAACGCGTCTACGTGTCAGGGGGTGTATTTAAGGTCTAAAAGAACAGAGATCAACCTAGTGAAACAGGAGCTTCCAAATCATACATATTTAATATAAATACAAACGTTACCTTATCTTAGGAGGGAACTTCAAAACCCACTCCCACTAGATTTAGATTAATTCAAAGGGAACTTTCTCGAGCCACCACGGGTGTACCCTTTCTTCCCAGGCAGTGGGACTTTCCTCTCTACAGAAGGGACATTGTGTGGGAGGAATGTCATTAAATTCACTCACTTAGGACATATTGATTAAGCTGCATGTGAGGCCTATGGTTCTGAGGACATGTCAATCAGCACAACAGACAAGTAAGTGAATTACGTATCATGGTAGGGGATGAAAAGCACCATAGAAGAGAGCAAGCAGGGAAAGAGAACGGGGATGAAGCATGTTTTTTTTTTTTAATGTTTTATTTTATATTTGAGAGAGACAGAGAGACAGAGAGCGAGCAGGGGAGGTGCAGAGAGAAAGGGAGACACAATCCGAAGCAGGCTCCAGGCTCCGAGCCGTCAGCACAAAGCCCAACTCGGGGGTCGAACTCACGAGCAGTGAGATCATGACCCGAGTCGAAGTCAGACCCTCGACCGACTGAGCCACCCAGGCGCCCCAAGGGATGGAGTATGTCTTAATCAGGTAGTCAGAGGAGGCCTCACACAAGTTACATCTAAGCAAAGACTCCGAAGGATGGAGGGGAGTAGGTGTGTGGGTGTCTGGGGAAGGCGCATTCTGTTGTGTAAGTCATAGTGAGCTAGTCTGATTCACCATGGAATGGGGAAGGAACATTCTAGGCAAAGGCAACAGCAGGAGCAAAATCTCTGCTAGCAGGGACTGGGTCAACAGGTCTGAAAAACAGCAAGGAGCCTCGTGCGCCTCGGAAGATGTTAGCAAGGGGGAGGATCAGGCCATGGAAGAAATGAAAAAGGGAAAATGAACCTAGGCCATGGCAGACATGGTGTCAGGTCTTCCATGTTGGATGTTGGAACTGAGATGGGTAGTAGCACCATGCGACCCGGGCTCCCGGGACCCCTGGGGCTACCGATGAAAAGCCACGGTCAAGGACCAGGGGAGCAGGGAGACCAGTTTAGGAGATGAAGAACTTGACTGGGAGTTTGGAAGTGGCGGTGGAAAGGTTTGGGACACGCCTTGAAGGCGGAGCCAGCACGACCCTCCTGTGCATTGGGTCCTAGGTTTGAGGGCACACAAGGAGGCAAGACAAGTCCAAGGATCATAGCCTGACAAACTGAAGTTGTCATTAACTTGGGTAAGGAAGACTCCAGCAGGTAGCAGGTTCGGGAAGAAAGATTAGGAACTCAGTTTGACCCTAGGAGGTTGAGTTGCCTAGGAGATGTCCAAGAGGAAATATTGAGTGGACAGTTGAATATACAAGTCTGGAGTCCACAGAGAGATGCCGTCTAGAGACGTGAGAGAGTTTCACCAGCACATGGATGAAGGATGGGAGGGCATTAGATCACCAAGGAAGGAGTGTAGACCAAGAAGCGGAGAGGCCCCAGGGCTAACCTGTGGGACTCCGACATTAAATGAAAAGGACAGACAGTTAAAAACCTACAAATATTAAGACCAAATATCAGATGCCGGGAAGGGAGAAACGGAAAAGTAACCGCTACGGGCACCACCTGTATGAGTAAAAGCTTATCTGCGTGGGTGCCTCCAGCCTCCCTGCACAGTAAGCCATTTGGCCCCTTTCAAATTTGAGACAATCCTTGTCTCCTTTATTTCTAAGGTGGCCGGTAACAAATCTAATATGGCGCTGTAGCCACCCTGTTTACAAACTGATTGCTTCATTAGTTTCTAGTTCTGGGTTGAATTTCAGCGAAGGCAGGGACGACCAAGGTCGAAACAAAGTCTGGGCAGTCGTGGGGGTGTGTCCTGAGCGCACAGCCCTGAACCAAACAGTCTGGTTTTCTTTGTTCAGCACAACCCCTGGACCTGCGCGTTGATCTCGTTGTGTCGGTAAACAGACCTGCCCAGAGTTCATTTCGCCGGATAAAATCCATGTGTGCCCCAAGCTTACTAGAACTAAGGGGACAGATTTTGGGGGGCTCTACTTTGACTAATCATGAGCCCTCCAGTCTTCGATATCCTTTTAAAAAGCACTCAAATGGGGTGCCTGGGTGGCTCAGTCAGTTGAGCAGCCAACTTCAGCCCAGGTCATGATCTCATGGTTTGTGGGTTCGAGCCCCACATCGGGTTCCGTGCTGACAGCTCGTAGCCTAGAACCTCTTCAGGTTCTGTGTCTTTCTCTCTCTCTCTCTGCCCCTCCCCCACTCGTTCTCTCTCTCTCTCTCTCTCTCTCTCTCAAAAATAAATAAGCACTTTTTTAAATAAATAAATAAAAAGCATTAAAATATTCTGCTTATCTTAGGAAGAAAGGCTTGTAGGTGGCTGTCCTGTCTTCACATGGTCTTTCCTCTGTGCTTTTCTGTGTCCTCCTCTCCCCTTCTTGTAAGGACAATAGTCAGATGGGATTAGGTTTCTCCCTAATGACCCCATTTCTTCTAGTGACCTCTTCAAACACTGACACATTCTGAGGTAAACAGGGCGTTAGGTCTTCAGCACGTGAATTTTGGGAGACACAGTTCAGCCCATAACGATGTGGATAATATACTTGGAGACAGAATGTTTTGAGTATGTGTTTTGTATACACAGCAGTATATATTATCTATTGAGAATTACATCTGACAACCAAAGCCCTGTTTTTAAATGTTTATTTGTGGACACAAAAAATTTTTTGCTTAAGTGGCCATTATCTATTAGGAATTCTCATAATTACACTGTGAGACCAAAATAGATATTTACAAAAGCTTACTTAAGTCTAACTTTTTTTAAAGGTATGGGAATATTTTAATGTAATTTTCTTTAAGGTTATTTCAGGTGTCCTGGGGAGCAATGAGACTCTTCTCAAAAGAAGCAATAACCAATGTTTCTTGGTGAAGCATTAGGGGAGAGAAAGCTACTGTATTAAGAAATATTAAGAGGGGCGCCTGGGTGGCTCAGTCGGTAAGCGTCTGACTTCGGTTCAGGTCATGACTTCGTGGTTCATGGGTCTGAACCCCACGTTGGGCTCTGTGCTGACAGCTGAGAGCCTGGAGCCCGCTTCAGATTCTGTGTCTCCCTCTCTCTCTGCCCCTCCCCCATCACACTCTGTCTCTCTCTCTCTCTCTCAAATATAAATAAAATTTTTAAAACATTTTTTTAAAAATTCATCGATTTTGCTTTTTCTCTAAAGAATCAAGGCACAGAGTAAGTGATCAATAAACATTGGATAGATGTATGGATGGATGGGAAAGTAAAATATACAAGAACATATGAAGATATTTTTGAGTCTTACTTGATCTAAACTCTAGCCAAATACTGATGTCGTCCATGAAACTAGCAGAAAATCTCTCTCTTCCTCCTGCTACTCTCCCTTATCCCCTCGAGAGAGGCACTGTGGAGTAGGTCCTATTAAAAGCTAGATTTGGGGGGCACCCGGCTGGCTGTCAGAAGAGCACACAACTCTTGACCTCAGGGTCATGAGTTCAAGCCCCACGCTGGGTGCAGAGATTATATACATACGTAAGTGCACACATACCTAAATAAGGTTATATTTTGGTTTTAAAACCACGCTGCCTTTTGCTCAATTGGCCACATAGGTAAAGCTGATTTGGGTTGACCTTGTTACCAGATCTGGTATAATGCTCACTCCCTCTCAAAACCTGCTTTCCCAGCTAGTAAAAGACCCAAGCCCTCCCACAGTAAGCATCCAAGGTCATCTGCTACTTGGTCATTCCTAAGGCATTTCCTGGGCAGAGCTGTTCATGTCCCCCTATGACCATCCTGATCTCCCCCATTCATACTTTAGTCTCTAGGTTTCCAGTTAAGAAAAGCAGTTTTCGGGGCGGGGTGGGGGGGGGTCTGGGTGGCTCAGTCAGTTGAGCATCTGACTTTGGGCTCAGGTCATGATCTTGCAGTTCATTTGAGCCCCGTGTCGAGCTTGTTGTTATCAGTGCAGAGCCTGCTTTGGATCCTCTGCCCCCCCCCCCCCAACTCTCTCTGCCCCTCTCCCACTCTCTGTCTCTCTCAAAAAAATAAATAAATAAAAATAAACATTAAAAAAAAAAAAGAAAAGCAATTTTCTAACATCTCCCAAAAATCCTACATCTGGGTTTCAAGACACCTCGTAGCTACGTTGCATAGTTTTCCCTTCCCTCCCCTCATAAAGTTCCTTAAGAACGTCTAATACCGGTCCCCCGATTTCTTCGTCTAGTTGATAAGGCAATTCTCACCTTCTAGGCTGGCATCCGGCATAACCTCCTGCAGGTAGCTGGCCCCCAGTGTTGTCACACCCTGTGTGGTCCTTTTGCACACTAGGACTTTCACACTAGGTAGGGATGATTCATACTCAGATTATTCATAGGATATGGCAGAAATGATGGCGTGTGGCTTGTAACTCTCTCTTACAAAGCCAGCTACCATGTCATGAGGACACCAAGCAGACATATGGAGGAGAGCACATGACAAAGAACAGAGGTGTTCTGCCAATAGCCATGTGAGCGGAAGCCAAGCCTTCTGAAGATTGCAGCCTCAGCCAATACCTCGACTACAGTCTCATAAGCAAGAACCACCCAGCTAAGGTGCTTCCTAACTCTTGCCCATAAACTCAGAGATAATAAATAATTTAAGCTATGTGCTAGGATAATTTGTTAGATGACCATCGATGACTAATAAACCTCCTACGCTTGCCCCAAACCTTCATAGTGGATTCCATCTGGCCTTGAAACTTACTTGCATCATCCTGACATCTCCTCAAGTCTAGAAGCAAACTCTTGACTGTTCCTGTTTCAAAGCTCTGTTTCTTCTTAGCCCATTTATTAGAAATCCACGGATGGATAAGCGGTTCTTGCTGAGGGTCAGGAAGCTCAAGGTTATGTCTTCCTCTCATTGTCCCAAATTCACATGTAAATTTCCAACATAAGTGACGCCATGAAAATGGTCTTCTGGAACTTATTCCCGAATTCCTATTTAAAAAATTGGATTTTATAAAATACCGAATCATCTTTACTGTAGTATCTAGTCAATATTTTATATATAGAAGAAAAACAAATGTAATTTTCACGAAGGAAGTCGATCCAGATGAAAGGATCTATAGGCATATCCTATATTATATTCAGACACGACACAACCCTGTTAATCAAATGTGCTCATGAGGGGTTTCAAATTACCCTGATCCTTTGCTTATATCTTCTTCTGATCTGGGATAAAGTTTTTCAATAGCTAGCTGGTCTCAAAGGTGCTGTGTCTGGTCCCGGAACCCAGAACTGGATTTACACTGACAAGAGACTAGGACACTGCTGTCATTAACTGAGATGACGGGCCAGCAAGCATCATCTCTGATAAGATCATTTGCCCAAAGCTCATTCTCAATTTTTTCCTATACCAATATGCCAGAGAGCATGGCTCCAGCATCACTCGGTAATTGTAGCTCACCTTGGCAAAGGCTTTTCACGATGATGGATTAGGGGGGTAAGTGATAAAGATACCCTTCTCCCCATTCTCCCCACCCCACCCCCTCCATGGTAGTCTGAAATATACTCTTTGGGAGTATATAGCTCACGGGTGGCAGATATTCTCGCTAACCTCTGAGAATCTACACTGAAGTGACGCTAAATACCATAGGTCCCTAGAGGCAGAAAGACGTCATCTCCTTTCGGGGGAAGCTGTTGCTCATACAGACTGTGTTTTGAGACTTTCTGGCTCTGTCCTTGTAAAGAGCTCTGTACTTCGCAGCCAGGTGACTGACGCACAGCTTTATTATAAGGACAAGCAGAGCAATTCCACGCACCCTTTAGAGTAGGTGTATCAGGGGCGTCTGGGTGGCTCAGTCGGTTAAGGGGCCGATTTCGGCTCAGGTCACGATCTCCCGGTCTGTGAGTTCAAGCCCCGCGCCGGGCTCCATGCTGACAGCTCCGAGCCTGGAGCCTGCTTCGGATTCTGTGTCTCCTTCGCTCTCTGCCCCTCCCCCCACGGGCTCGCGCTCTCTCTCTCTCTCTCTCTCTCTCTCTCCCTCTGTCAAAAAAATGAATAAACGTTAAAAAACAAAAAATTTAAAAAAATTTTTAAGTAGGTATATCAAAAAAAGCACTCTTCGACGGTTTTGAAGATCTGAAATGTTTTGGTCTTCTAAAACCCTCCTGGGACAGGCACTGCTTTTGTTTCAGTGTCACGAAAAGACTAACTCTTAACTCCAGCTCCTTCCAGCACTGTTACAGCCTCTGATAGCACGTCCTCAGCACAGACCTCCTAATAGGCCACAGCCCGTCCGTGTCAGGACGCCCGCACAAGTACCAGCCGCTTCCAAGTAATCCCTAGATAAGAAAATAAAAGTGAACTCATTTATTCAAAGGTTAAAACACCGGAATGTGTGCCTGGATGCAATATGAAGCCCTCCCTATCTTTCATGATATTCCCTCATGATGGATTTCAGATAGCACCTGAGTAAGAACAATGTACAGTTGAACTGAAAAAAAATAAAGTGTGTGTGTGTGTGTGTGTGTGTGTGTAATAGTAACTAGTTTCCACTAGTCTGGAATCTGAAACATATACAATATAAAAATAAATACAGGCAGATCGGTAGATTCATTTAATACATGCTTACTGATCGCCCACCATATGGTCCCCACTGTACTAAGTGCTGGGGGTTCAACAGTGAACAAAACACACATGGTCCTTCTGCTCATGAAACGTACTGACAGTAAACAGACAGAAAATATGAAACCACAAATTGGGTGAAGCCTTAGGAAAGAAAAATGGTGACTGGAAGCCGATAGGCCATATCAAACCACAAATTGTGTTCAATGTTTGAAAGAAAAATAAATGGTGACAGTTCCTGGCTTTCTTATTTACAACTGCTCTCCCAATACCTGGAACCATGGCTGGCACACAGGAGGAACTTAACACACAGAGAAGGATTTGACGAATTTATATATTCTTCCTGAGAAATGATAACAAGGAGACAAATTATGGGAAGTCAGGGGAAAGTATGGCATAAACACTAAGGAGAAAAGTAAGCAGGAATTACCCACATGAAGTAATTCCAGGAAGAAAAAGTTCAATGGGCTTTAAGAAACTCTACATTGTTGGGGGGGGGGGGGGGCGCCTGGGTGGCTCAGTTGGTTAAGCGCCCAGCTCTTGATCTAGACGCGGGTCATGATCCCGGGTTCGTGGGATCCAGCCCCCTGGAGGACTCTGTGCTGAGCGTGGAGCTTGCTTAAGATTCTCTCTCCCTCTCTCTGCCTTTCTCCCCCGCTCTTTCTCTCTCTCAACACAAAGACGTCATACTTACAAAGCAATCATTACAAGAGATGCAAAGAAGCATCGATAAAAATGCACTAATAATGGAAGACTTCATTTTTTTTAACGTTTATTTATTTTTGAGAGAGAGAGAGAGAGAGAGCGAACAAGGAAGAGGCAGAGAGAGAGGGAGACAGAAAATCCGAAGCAGGCTCCAGGCTCTGAGCTGTCAGCGTGCAGGGCTCGAGCTCACAAACCGTGAGATCGTGACCTGAGCCGAAGTCGGTTGCTTAACCGACTGAGCCACCCAGGCGCCCCAATAATGGGAGACTTTAATAGGCCACTCAGAACACGACAAGTCTAGTGAATCAAAGATAAATGAAGATACAGAAGAGCTAAATAACATAATCAATAAGATATAACTTATGGCTATATGTTAAAGTTTTCACCATGACAGTGGAAGATACAACTCCGTCTCAAGGTATAAGGATTATTCACAAAGTGAATCATGTATCAGGTCGCACAGAAAATAGCAAGCTCCATAAAGTAGAAATATTATATGCTAAGTGAAATAAGTCAGACAGAGAAAGACAAGTACTGTAATGATATCACTTACATGTGGATTCTAAAAAAAAAAAA
Organism: Prionailurus bengalensis; assembly: GCF_016509475.1. Lineage (NCBI taxonomy): Eukaryota > Metazoa > Chordata > Mammalia > Carnivora > Felidae > Prionailurus > Prionailurus bengalensis. The sequence goes on from NC_057351.1 coordinate 19,235,943, forward strand.
AAATTAAACCTGTAAAAGAGAGAAAGAGAGAGAAGAGAGGGAGGGAGGTGTCTGGGTGGCTCAGTGGGCTAAGCGTTGAACTCTTGATTTCAGTTCAGGTCATGATCTCAGGGTTGCGAGATTGAGCCCGAACTGGAGCCTACTTAAGATTTTCTCTTTCCCTTGGGGGGCCTGGGTGGCGCAGTCGGTTAAGCGGCCGACTTCAGCCAGGTCACGATCTCGCAGTCCGTGAGTTCGAGTCCCGCGTCGGGCTCTGGGCTGATGGCTCAGAGCCTGGAGCCTGTTTCCCATTCTGTGTCTCCCCCTCTCTCTGCCCCTCCCCGGTTCATGCTCTGTCTCTCTCTGTCCCAAAAATTAAAAAAAAAAAAAAAAAAAAATGAAAGGACTCGTGAAATTGGTAAATGACCAGAACCCTTACCCTTGCAAGTAAACAACAAAAGGGTCAACCAATGTCTAGGATGCAATGAAAACTCTAAGGCGTTCAGACATTGGAAGGTCAACAAGAAGGAGCCAAGAGAAAGCCATTTAAATAAAATAGCATATCAAGCTGAAGACCAAGTGGTCTCGTAGTTAACTATAATAGCAAAAGAGGGGGCGCCTGGGTGGCGCAGTCGGTTAAGCGTCTGACTTCAGCCAGGTCACGATCTCGCGGTCCGTGAGTTCGAGCCCCACGTCAGGCTCTGGGCTGATGGCTCGGAGCCTGGAGCCTGTTTCCGATTCTGTGTCTCCCTCGCTCTCTGCCCCTCCCCCGTTCATGCTCTGTCTCTCTCTGTCCCCCAAAAAATAAATAAACGTTGGAAAAAAAATATAAAAATAAAAAATAAAAAAAAATAGCAAAAGAGGATTGATGTGGCCTATTTGAGTGTAAATGTTATTATTTTTTTCCCTTTGATTGCTGAACTAAAAAAAAAAACAAAACAGAAGAAATGTTACATGTAACAGCTCTGTTCTCAAAGGAATAAAACTAAAGATTATTACTGACAAAAAAAAAAAAGAAATAGACACTAAAATTACAAAATTTCTAAAACATAACAATAATAAGAGCATAATGTATCGGAATATGTGATACACATTTAAAGCCGTGATCATAGAAAAATTCATCATCTTAAACACTTTGATCAACAATAATAAAGGAATTAAATTCCCAGATCAAAAAGCTAGAAAAAGAACAAAACAAAGCAAACTAAAGGAAAGTACAAGGAAAGAAAACTTAAAGATAAAAAAAAAAAAAAAATTGGCAGCGTGTGGGGCACCTGGGTGGCTCAGCTGATTGAGTGATAGGCTCTGGGTTTGGGCTCAGGTCACGATCTCACGGTTCATGAGTTCCAGTCCCGCTTTGGGCTCCGCACTGACAGCACAGAGCCTGCTTGGGATTTTGTCTCCCTCTCTCTGCCCCTCTCTGGCTCTCTCTCTCTCTCTCTCTCTCTCTCAAAATAAATAAACTTTAAAAGGAAAGAGTGAGTTTGGTAGAAAAACAGTAAATCTGACTAGTAAAACAAATTCCTGGTTTTCAAAAATAATTAAGAAAATAGACAAGCCGCTAGCTAAATTAATCAAGAAAAAAAGAAGAAAACACAAACATGAAATAAGAAACGGCAAGGGGAAAATAAGTATCGAAACAGGAGGAATATAATAAATCATACGAGACTATTTTGCAGAACTCGTGTACAAATTAATTTGAAAACTTAGGTGAAATGGAAAATTTTCGGGGAAATACAGTTAACCAAAATTAACCTCTTAAGATTTAGGAAGCTCCAACAGACCGATATCTATAAAATATATGGAGAAAGTTATCAAGGAACTATACCCCTGAATACACCAGGTCTACATGGTTTCAGAGGGAAATCTTCTTCCAAAAAAGTTAATCTCTTAATTGTTCTAGATCTTTGAAAAAGGAAGAAATTTTCCTAACATTTTATGAAGAAAATATAACACTGGTACCTGAACTTGGTTTGTTTGCACTTTTTAATTTATTACTTTTTTCTTTTTTAAATAGTTGTTACCTGAACTTGCTGAAAACAAGAAACATTGCAGAACCCTTGTCATAATGAAAATTGAGATAAATTTTCAAAATGAAATACTGGTAAATAGCACCATGCTAAGAAAATAATACACCATCACCGAGTTGAAATTATTCCAGGAATCCACGATGGATTCAATGTTAAGAAATCCATTATATAACAAACCCTATGAATCAATTTAAGAAGAAAAATCATATGATCGCCTCCATAGATGCTACAAAACTTTTTATAAAACTCAATATCCCTTCCTGTAAAACACAAATGAAAACAGAAATTATTTGATACCTTCTTAATCATAGATAAATAGATACATATAATTACATATCTTCGCCCTAAAGTCCGGAAGCCAGCATCTTGCTAATGGGACAACACTAGAGCACCAGAGGTATTTCTGCTGGGAAGAGGAACAAAGAAAGAATGCCCATTACCACCACCACTTGCAACATTACACAGTGAGTGTGAAGCAATGCCATTAGGCAAGAGAAAGCAAAGACAGACGGCACAGATAAGACACGAAAAGAAACAAAACTGCTTCCACTTGCAAAGGCTATGATCGTGCACCTGTCAAACTCTAGATTATCAATGATAAAACTAACTCAAAACAACTCAGACAGAACACTAACCCACAAAAATTGTTAGCTTTCATACCCACAAACAATGAGCAGTCAGCTGATGAAACCCTAGCAAAAACTCCCTTTACAATAGCAACAAAGTAAATAACATACCTAAGAATGTGCAAAACCAATATGAGGAAAACGTTTTAAACTTGCAAAAAACCCCACAAAAGTAGTCTCAAATAGGTTTTGTGTAAATCATTTGGTATTTTTTATTACGTTTTCATTTTAAAAATTTTTTTGAACGTCTATTTATTGATTTTGAGAGGGGAGGGGCAGAGAGAGAAGGAGAGAGAGAATCCCAAGCAGGCTGCGTGCTGTCAGAGCAGAGCCCGATGAGGGGCTCAGTCTCCCGAACCGAGAGATCATGACCTGAGCCCAAATCAAGAGTCAGAGGCTTAACCAACTGAGCCACCCGGGTGCCCCTGAAATTACTTGTTCTTCAGTAAGACACCTGAGCATCACGAAGATGCAGTTCTCCCCAAGCTACTTTATTAATAAAAAAGAAAAGATTTTGTCTGTAACTAATTTTTTGTAAAGAATTCCTCTTTAACTGGGTGTAAAAGAAAGTCCTAACCCAAATAATTTTTGAACACTATATTTGGAACATATGCCTTAAGGGTAATCTAAAAAGACTTTTTAGGGGCACCTGGATGGCTCGGTTGGTTAAGTGGCCAAAGGCTCAGGTTATGATCTCACAGCTCATGAGTTCAAGCCCCGGGTGAGGCTCTGTACTGACGCCTAGAACCTGCTTGAGATTCTGTCCCCCTCTCCCTGCCCATCACCCGCTTGTGCCCTCCCACAAATAAATAAATATTTAAAAATAAATAAATAGAGGCGGAGAGATAGAGATAATATTTGCGATGTACCTCACAGCTAAAAGAATAATCTTTCTTTTCATAATTTTTTTAAGTTCATTTACTTATTTTGAGAGAGACAGAGACAGCACAAGCCGGGGAGGGACAGAGAGAGAGAGAGAGAGAGAGAGAGAGAGACCCAAGCAAGTTCCCTGCTGTTAGCTTAGAGCCTGATACAGGGCTCAAACTCCCGAAACATGAGATCATGACCTGAACTGAAACAGAGTCAGACGCTCAACCGAGTGAGCCACCCAGGTGCCCAGTGAAATGGGTAATCTTTCTCTCGGTATTTATTTGTTTTTGGGAGAGAGAGAGACAGAGTGCAAGCAGGGAAGGGGCAGAGAGACGGGGAGACAGAGAATCTGAAGCAGGTTCCAGGCTCCAAGCTGTCAGTACGGAACCCGACACAGGGCTCGAACCCATGAAGCGCAGGATCGTGACCTAGGCCGAAGTCTAAGGCTTAACTGACTGAGCCCAGAGGCTAATCTTTCTTAACTGTAAACCATTTTTTTAAACAATGAAGAAGAAAGAAAAGATGAAAAACCTGAAAAAAAACAAAAACAGGCAAACAACATGAGTTGGGTTTTTTTTAATTTTTTTTTTAACGTTTATTTATTTTTGAGACAGAGAGAGACAGAGCATGAATGGGGGAGGGTCAGAGAGAGGGAGACACAGAATCTGAAACAGGCTCCAGGCTCTGAGCTGTCAGCCCAGAGCCCGACGCGGGGCTCGAACTCCCGGACCGCGAGATCGTGACCTGAGCCGAAGTCGGCCGCTTAACCGACTGAGCCACCCAGGCGCCCCAAACAGCATGAGTTTGACAATTCACACAAAGATATAAACATGGTTCTTAAATACACACGAAGAATGTTCAACCGCACCCATCATAAGATAAATGCAAACCAAAAACTATACTGAGATCCGCATTAAAGACACAGCATGTAACTAATAAGCAAACACTAATCAAAAGAAACGTAGAATGGCTAAATCAATATCAGACAAAGTAGACATCAGAACAAAAAAATTATCAGGGATACAAAGGAGTGGTGCATAACAATAAAAGTGTGAACTCACCACAAAAATGTATTAAGTCACTTAATAAAAACATTTTGGAATGCTAACATAAAAAGAAGAAAAAACTGGAATGCCTGGGTGGCTCAGTCCGTTGAGCGTCCGACTTCCACTCAGGTCATGATCTCACAGTCCCTAAGTTCGAGCCCCGCGTCGGGCTCTGTGCTGACAGCTCAGAGTTCGAAGCCTGCTTCGGATTCTGTGTCCCCCTCTCTCTCTGCCCCTCCCCCGCTCAGGCTCTGTCTCTCTCTGTCAAAAATAAACATTAAAAAAAGATCTTTTTTAAATAATAAAAAAAGAAGAAGAAACTAATAAAAGGAAAACACAGATAAATCCACTTGGATATTTCCATACTCTTCTCTCGGTAATTGATAAAATGAGTAGACAGAAAACCGGAAAAACTGAATGCTACCATCAACCAATTGGATCTAATTGACATTTATAGAGCATTCCCGGACAACAGCAGAATATATCCTTTGTAAGTACACATAAACTATTCACCAAGATAGACCATATTCCAGGCCCTAAAGCAAACTGTATCAAATTTAAAAGAATTGAAATCAAACAAAGTATGTTTGTTCTCTGACCATAGTGAATGAAATTAGAAATCAGTAATAGAAACCTAGAAAATCCCCAGTTATTAGAAAAAGTACACAGCTCACTTCTTAATAGCCCATGAGTCCAAGTCTCATGAAAAATTAGAAAATATTTTGAACTCAATGAAAAGGAAAACACAACGTTATCAACAGCCGTAGGATACAGACTGAGCAACACTAAGAGAAATTTATAGCGTTTGTTTTTTGGGTGTTTGTTTTTTTTTTTTTTTTGGAGAAACTTGGAGCATCAAAAAAACCCTGTGCTAGAAAACTAACAGAGCTAAGCCTCCACCTTAAGAAACTAGAAAAATGGGGCGCCTGGGTGGTGCAGTCGGCTAAGCGTCCGACTTCAGCCAGGTGACGATCTCGCGGTCCTGGAGTTCGAGCCCTGCGTCGGGCTCTGGGCTGATGGCTCAGAGCCTGGAGCCTGTTTCCGATTCTGTGTCTCCCTCTCTCTCTGCCCCTCCCCCATTCATGCTCTGTCTCTCTCTGTCCCAAAAATAAATAAACGTTGAAAAAAAAAAAAAAAAACAACTAGAAAAAGAGCCTGGTTACAACTCAGAAAACTTGTTCTACTTTTCTTCTCCTGGGAGTCTTCATATGACAGGGGCAGTGACATTCTCTTCTGGCATAGTTAGGTTTAGGCTTTGGCTTTTCAAAACTAAACCGTTTATGACCGAGGGCCCATACGTGAGCGGTAAAGCTATATGGAAAAAGAAGGGAATTATTAATAAAATAATTAGGATATACTTACCCCTTGTTGGGTGGGGTGGGGTGGGGTGGGGACAAAGGGAGGCCCTTGACAAGAGCTCAGTAAGGAAGGGACTTTGGCTCAGGTCATGATCTCACAGTTGGTGAGTTCAAGCCCCGCATTGGACTGTGTGGTGACAGCTCAGAGCCTGAGACCTGTTTTGGATTCTGTGTGTGTGTGTGTGTGTGTGTGTGCGCCCCTCCCCCACTCCTGCTCTGTCCCCCTCTCTCCAAGAATAAATAAACATTAAAAAAAATTTTTTGACTGAATCCTGAGATACTTGGCATCTTCACCTGAATCCTGAGCTCATTTTATTCTTTATAATCTACAGGCTTTGGTGTGCATATGATACATTTTCTCCTTTAAAATTCGAAAAAAATGGTGTGTATTAAACATTGAATCTCTCTGTGCCAATCTTTATTCATCTCAGGGACAACGTTTCTTTTTTTTTAATATTTTTTTAAAAAACTTATTCATGGGGGGCCTGGGTGGCGCAGTCGGTTAAGCGTCCGACTTCAGCCAGGTCACAATCTCGCGGTCCGTGAGTTCGAGCCCCGTGTCAGGCTCTTGGGCTGATGGCTCAGAGCCTGGAGCCTGTTTCCGATTCTGTGTCTCCCTCTCTCTCCGCCCCTCCCCGTTCATGCTCTGTCTCTCTCTGTCCCAAAATTAAACGTTGAAAAAAAAATTTAAAAAAACTTATTCATTTTTGAGAGACAGAGAGAGAGAGAGCACGTGTGAGTAGGGGAGAGACAGGGAGAGAGGGAGACACAGCATCCAAAGCAGGCTCCAGGCTCCGAGCTGTCAGCACAGAGCTTGATGCGGGGCTCAAACCCACGAACTGTGAGATCATGACCTGTGCTGAAGTCGGGCACCCAACCGACTGAGCCACCCAGGCGCCCCTCAGGGACAACTTTTCATGTGACCGCAAAACCTACCCCTGAGAACTTACTTCTAAGATAACCTTTCTAGTCAGACTTTTTTTTTTTCCTATTAACTTAAACAGAATAAAGAAGAAATTATTCTTCCAAAAATAAGTGGTCTAACCATCTGGATTTGAGGCCCCCAAGTAGGTTGCCTCTTCTGCCCGAACATGGGAGTTCAGAAGCCCAGAAGGAAACAATAAATGCAGAAAACAGATCCTTCTCTTTGTGATGGGTTATACCCAGACTTCAATCTGTAGCAAGTTTTTGTTGGGTAAGAGTTGCTCTTTACCTGTCCTCGAAGGGACTTAACTGAGTCCCTGGCCCTCAGAGACCTCAATCTAGTCTCAGGCTTGCTCAACCATGGCCTGGGAGGGAGGACCAGGCTGTACTGACAGGGGGTGACGTGTCACCCAGACTGCAAAATGGGTGGCTCAGAGAGAGTGATGCTGGGCTGGAGTTCCAACTTCTCAAAAGGCCAAGGCTGAAGCAGAGGCAATGTCTCTATCTGTTTGCCCATGAGACCTGTTAGGAGCATGGCCCAGTCTAGCAACTTCACCCGGGGCTTTTGAAGATGGTCAAAAATCTTTTGACATTCCTCAGCCTAGGAGGTAGTCTCCAAGTCCCTTCCCCTTGAAACTCGGCATATTCGTGAGTGCTTGACTAAAGAATACAGTGGAAGGGTCCCCATAATAGATTCCAAGTCCACGTTTTAAGACACTGGCTGCTTCCACTTTCTGTCTTGGAACATTTGCTCAGGAGGAAGCCAGGAGCTATATAAAAAGCATAACTACCCTAGATCCCCAGGAAGCCCAAACTAGCCATATGGAGGGGTTGTCTGAAGGGGACACTGCCTGGACGACCGTAGTGTTCCAGTGATCCCAACCCAAGACACATGGGAGAAGCCGCAAATGACCCCCGCCCCAAGACTCCGGTAAGAAGTGCCATATTCACACCCATTAGGATGGCTTACTGGAAGGAAGGAAGGAAGGAAGGAAGGAAGGAAGGAAGGAAGGAAGGAAGGAGAAAGAAAGAAACAGGACGCCTGGGTGGCTTCAGTTGGTTAAGTGTCCAACTTCGGCTCAGGTCGTGATCTCATGGTTTGTGGGTTCAAGCCCTGTGTCGGGCTCTGTGCTGGCACCTCAGAGCCTGGAGCCTGCTTCCGATTCTGTGTCTCCTTCTCTCTCTGTCCCTCCCCCACTCCTGCTCTCGAAAATAAATATTTTTTAAAAAACTTAAAAAGAGACAGAGAAAGGAAGAAAAACAAGTTTTTAAAACTGAAAATAACAAGGACTGGCAAGGACGTGGAGAAATTAGAAGCACAGTGCAGGCACTGCGGAAAACAGTATGGTGAATTCTCAAAAAAATGAAACATGGAATTATCATGTGAACCGGTAACTCCACTCCTAGGTATTACCCAAAAGAATTGAAATCAGGGACTCCAGGAGATATTTGTACACCAATATGCCCAGCAGAATGATCTACATGCCTATCGACAGACGAATGGATACACAACATGTGATATATTCATACAATGGAATATTATTCAGCCTTAAAAAGGAAGGGATTCTGACACGGGCTACAACATGGATGAACCTTGAAGACATTAGGCTAAGAGAAATAATCCAGTCGCTAAAGGACAAATACTGTGTGATTCCACCAGTATGAGGTACCTAGAACAGGCAAATTCATAGACGCGGAAAGTAGAATGGCGGGTCCCAACAGCTCAGAGTGGGGAGCTGTTTCTTTCTTTCTTTCTTTCTTTCTTTCTTTCTTTCTTCTTTCTTCTTTCTTCTTCTTTCTTCTTTCTTCTTCTTTCTTTCTTTCTTTCTTCTTCCTTCTTCTTTCTTCTTCTTTCTTCTTTCTTTTTCTTTCTTTCTTTCTTCTTTCTTTCTTTCTTCTTTCTTTCTTCTTTCTTCTTTCTTCTTTCTTCATTATTTCTCTCTTCTTTCTTCTTCTTTCTTTCTTTCTTTCTTCTTTCTTTCTTCGTTTTTTCGTCTTTCTTTTTCTTCTTTCTTCTTTCTTTCTTCTTTCTTCTTTCTTTCTTCTTTCTTTCTTCTTTCTTTCTTTCTTCATTCTTTCTCTCTTCTTTCTTCTTTCTTTCTTTCTTTCTTTCTTCTTTCTTCTTTCTTTCTTTCTTCTTCTTTCTTTCTTTCTTCTTTCTTCCTTTCTTTCTTCTTTCTTCTTTCTTTCTTTCTTCTTTCTTCTTTCTTTCTTTCTTCTTTCTTTCTTCTTTCTTTCTTTCTTTCTTCTTTCTTCTTTCTTCTTTCTTTCTCTCTTCTTTCTTCTTTCTTTCTTCTTTCTTTCTTCTTTCTTTCTTCTTTCTTTCTTTCTTTCTTTCTTCTTTCTTTCTTCTTTCTTTCATCTTTCTTCTTTCTTTCTTTCTTCTTTCTTCTTTCTTCTTTCTTTCTTCTTTCTTTCTTCTTTCTTTCTTCTTCTTTCTTTCTTTCTTCTTTCTTCTTTCTTTCTTCTTTCTTTCTTCTTTCTTTCTTCTTTCTTCCTTTCTTCTTTCTTCTTTCTTTCTTCTTTCTTTCTTTCTTCTTTCTTCTTTCTTTCTTTCTTTCTTCTTCTTTCTTTCTTCTTCTTTCTTTCTTTCTTCTTTCTTTCTTTCTTTCTTTCTTTCTTTCTTCTTTCTTTCATCTTTCTTCTTTCTTTCTTCTTTCTTTCTTTCTTTCTTTCTTTCATTCTTTCTTTCTTTTTCACACAATTTATTGACAGACTGGTTTCCCTACAAACCCCAGAGGGGTGCTGCTTCTTAATGGAGACAGAGTTTCAGTTTGGGAAGACGAGAAGCTCTGGTGACAGATGGTGGTGATGGTCGCACGACAACGGGAATGTACTTAATGCCACAGAACCGTGCATTCAAGAATGACTAAAATGGTGACTTTCATGCCATGCACATCTTGCCGCAGTCAAAAAAAGGAACCAGCCATAGAATGGTGAGAGATCATGACCGAGCATTGTTTTAATCTAAGTTTTGTAAGAAGGCCCAGAATTGTTGCTGTTTCAGAGATCAAGCATAGACTGCCCACCCATGTCATTCCTAAGGATGCCCATTAGCCACCCTCAAATAATACTGTGGTTCAAAACACTGATTGCTACTTAGTCCCAACTACTCTTAGAAGTCATCTGCTCGGAGGCGCCTGGGTGGCTCAGTCGGTTAAGCATCCGACTTCGGCTCAGGTCGTGCTCTCGCAGTGAGTTCGGGTCCTGCGTCGGGCTCTGTGCTGACGGCTCCGAGCCTGGAGCCTGCTTCGGATTCTGTGTCTCCCTCTCTCTCTGCTCCTCCCCCACTCACACTCTGTCTCCCTCTGTCATCTCAAAGATGAATAAATGTTTAAAAAAATTAGTAAAAAAAAAAAGAAGTCATCTACTCAACAGGCCTCGTGGAGGCTTCCTACTGTCACTGGCCCTCAGTTTCCCTGGGATTCTGTGCTCCTCCCTGGGGCTTGCCTTCCTCTCTGAAATGGCAGCATTTCCCACCAATCCTGGCCCCAGGGGACAGCAACTACTGAGCTCTTCGAGGACATTGCTGCCTCCCTCACTGACCCATTCCTCAACATCTTAGTGAAGGAGGGCCCTCTGGACCCCAGGGCGGGTGTAGCAAGGAGGGTGCAGGTCAACATAGCAAACCCATTCCGGCATTCCTATCTCCCTGTCCATTAGGGCCCTGCCTCTCACTAGGCCAGGAAAGTAGTCGGCATCTTAGCCTTGTTGACAGTTGATCAAGCAAGCAAGCAGCTGCTGACCTTCCCCCTGATAATCCAAACCACACCTCCCACCCACACCCTGTGCCGGCTCCAGGGGCCAGGCTGGCAGGCAGGCCAAACCTTCACCTGGGTCTCTATGCCTATCTCTCTGTAGAAGAGGAAACAAAAGGTTACACAAGCTAGAACTTCTATATCTAGAAAACCCCGAAGACTCCACCCCAAAACTGCTTGAACTAATAAATGAGTTCAGTAAAGTCACAGGGTACAAAACCAGTGCGCAGAAATCGGTTGCATGTCGATACGCTAATAACGAAACAGCCGAAAGAGAAATTGGGAAAACAATCCCATTGGCAGCAATCCCATTGGCACCAAAAGTAATAAGGTGCCTAGAAATAAAGCTAACCAAAGAGGTGAAATACTTGTACTTAAAAAACTATAAAATGATGATGAAAAAATTGAAGATGACACACATTCTATTGGAATGCCTTCGTAGGCTGGAAGTACAAATATTGTTAAAATCTCCACGCTCCCGTGGGTGCCTGGGTGGCCTACGTGGTTAAGCATCTGACTCTTGGTTTCAGCTCAGGTCATAATCTCACGGTTCATGAGTTTGAGCTCCACATCGGGCTCTGCGCTGACAGAGTGGAGTCTGCTTGGGATTCTCTCTCTCTCCTTCTCTCTCTCTCTCTCTCTCTCTCCCTCTCAAAATAAATAAACTTAAAAAAAAAAAAAGTCCATATGACCAAAACCAATCGACAGATTTAAAGCGATCCCTGTCAAAACACCAACAGCATTTTTCACAGAACTAGAACAAACAATCCCCAAATCTCTAAGGAGCCACAAAAGATCTCTCGGGCGCCTGGGTGGCTCAGTTTGTTATGCATCTGACTTGATTTTTCAGCTCAGGCTCTGTGTCCAGCTCTGTGCTGACAGCAAGGAGCCTGCTTGGGATTCTCTCCCTCTTTCTTTGCCCCTCACCTGCTTACACGGAGCACGCACATAAATAAATAAATAAATATTTAAATATTTACATAGAGATAGCAGGTTTTCTTAAATCAGGGCACATCCACAAATGTTGTAAAAACTGACTTCAGAATCACTAAGAAAAACCACACAGAGAAGCAACATCTATACCAGGAGACATCGGAGGCTAACCAAGAAACCAGTCCCTAATCGCTGTGCCCAGGTAGATTCTTCATCAGGTACTGGGGAGGGGAGGGCATGAGGGGCAGGTGAAAAGACAAGGTTTTCGGTGATATTTTGGCCTGGGGTAAAAGCTGGCAGCAGATAGCAATAACGTGTGGATCAGTGTATAATAAAAGGTTCCATAAAGTCCTTGAGTAGTTCAAAATTTTTAACCTTTAATAATGACCGTTGCTGGAGGATTTTTTAAGAGAATGTGCATATTTGCTGAAATATGCATTGTATTTTCTTCTCCACGTATCTGTAGGCTTCAATTCGATTAAACTGCTAATCTCAGGTCTCCAGTCCTCACGTGCCATCAGGATCTGAACTAAGAACGCGTTGGGCACCATCATGTGGGTCAGTTGCCGCCCCCTTTCTAAAAGTGCTTGTGCAAAACATTTACACATGGCTTCCTCGTTATTACGGCCTAAATTTTGTATGGGCAAAAGCAACCACAGCACGTTTGAAGGTCTCATGAAATCAAAAGGAAGTTTGTGATTGCATGTAATTTGCACTTACTGCGCGCTCACAATCTAATCACTCCCAAATACAATAAACTTTAGATAATACGATTAAATACTTCCGCCATGGTTTTTTCAACCTTTGTATTGACTTTCCTAACATTTGGAATGGTTGCCTTGGTGAGGAGGCCTAGCAGGAACTAGATTTATAGCTGTACTACCTGGGTCAAATTTAACCAGCCACTCCCCACGGATGCTGAAAACTAAAAATGAAAACGTATAGCCTAGGAAAACTTATGTCCACACAAAACCCTGCACGTGGATGCTTGAGGCAGCTTGTTCGTAATTGCCAAGACTTGGAGCAGCCAAAATGTCCTTTAGTAGGTGAATGGATAAATAAACTGTGGTATATCTAGACAATGGAACATTAAAAAGCAATGAGCTACCAAACGATGAAAAGACATGGGAGAAACTTCAATGCATATTATCAAGTAAAAGAAGCCAATCTGAAAAGGCGACGTACTGTGTGATTCCAGCTACATCGCAGCCTGGAAAAGCCAAAACCATGGAGACGGTGAGAAGAAAATCAGTAATTGCCAGTGGTCCGTAGGAGAGTTTTTTAAAGTATGAAACTATAATGGTAGATACATGCCATTACACATTTGTCATAGAATATACAACACCAAGAATACATGTAGTGTAAACTATGGACTTTGGGTGATAATGACATGTCCATGCAGAGTCATCAGTTGTGACAAATGTCCCACTCTGGTGGGACCGTGGATGTGTGGCTGCGGGGGGTATATGGGAAGTCTACTTTCTGCTCAGTTTTGTTGGGAATTTAAAACTGCTCTAAAAAATAAAATCTTTTGGGGGAGCCTGGGTGGCTCAGTCGGTTAAGCATCCGACGCCGTCAGCTCAGGTCATGATCTCAGGGTTCGTGAGTTCAAGCCCTGCGTCGGACTCTGTGCTGACAGCTCGGAGCCTGGCGCCTGCTTCGGATTCTGTGTCTCCTTCTTTCTCTCTACCTCTCCCCTGCTCATGCTCTGTCTCCCTCTCTGTCTCTCAAAAATAAATAAGCATTGAAAAACAAACAAATAGGGGCGCCTGGGTGGCGCAGTCGGTTGGGCGTCCGACTTCAGCCAGGTCACGATCTCGCGGTCCGTGAGTTCGAGCCCCGCGTCAGGCTCTGGGCTGATGGCTCGGAGCCTGGAGCCTGTTTCTGATTCTGTGTCTCCCTCTCTCTCTGCCCCTCCCCCGTTCATGCTCTGTCTCTCTCTGTCCCAAAAATAAATTAAAAAAAAAAGAAAAACAAACAAATAAATAAATAAAATCTTTTTAAAAATTGTAGCTTAAATCATCACAATAAGTCTAGTTTTCTTCACAACCAAAACTTTATAAGTAAGTGATTTAAGTCACTTTGTCCCTTTGTGTCTCAGTCCCACGGCGTCAGTGAGGAGAAATGACACAAGCAGGTTTCCCCTCCATTATGCTACCCTGTTTCCTACCTTGTTCCATGAGCAAACAGTGGCTCACTTAAATAATAGAAAATTAGTTATGAGGGCTCTGTCTTACTAGCCAACTCAGTATCGTTTCTTAAATTCTCCTTTGCTTTTTGATTCTGATTATCGAGGCTTGAAAAGTTAGAAACTTGGGAGTTGGAGAGCAAATGCTGCTTTCAAATCCCTTCTTCAATGCAGCCGTGGTTGCAATGACATAGGCTAGCCACGAGAAGGCACTATACTCATAAATCAAGGACGCCAGACTTTTCCATAGCTCCAATCTGCTAAAGAAGGACCGGCGAGGGGGTGGGGAGGGGGGTGGTGCTGGGGGGCTCCGTGGCCCAATGGTGGCTGAGCGTCTGATTCTTTGAGTTAGGCTCAGGTTGTGATCTCACAGGTCATGATCTCATAGGTTGTGAGATCGAGCCCTACCTGGGGCCCTGCTTGGAGCCCCGTGGGGAGCCCACGCCGGATGGCAGGAAGCCTGCTTGGAATTCTGTCTCTCCCTCTCTCTGTGTGTCTCTCCTGCTTGCTCGTGTGAGCGTGCTCGCTCTCTCTCTCTCTCTCTCTCTCTCAAAAATAAATAAATAAATAAAAATAAATAAATAAATAATTTTTTTTAACAGGACATTTACCATTTACAGATTCTACGAATAATAGTAATTAAGGGCTGTAATCGAGTAACTCTTGAAAAGAAAGGAAAGAGTAGTGGAAAAGCCCTCAGGTGCCAAACACTGCGAATCAGGGTTTCACAAAAAGGACAACAAAGTGTTTCTGAGTTAAAATGTAAGTCGTGAAGATTAAATTTGATTCAAAGTAATTTGTTCAATCTGTATATGCTTCTAACTGGAAGATGTGTCTTCACGCAGCCATCTCGTGAGTCTCTAAATACTCTAGCTATCTTCTAAAATGCTCACATTCCTAAGTAAACTCTCAGAACAATATCCTATCATGCCTCAACTCAAAATTTCCAAGGGATTTCCGTTTAAAATTTTTTAAGTTTTTGTGTTTAATTAATTTATTTACTTTTGAGAAAGAGAGGGAAAGAGACTGCGGACCGCGGCTCAAGTTTCCATGCTACGGGTTCCATTGCCTTCTCAGCTCGCACGCATTAATTCATCAAGCTGGCATTTAGAGAGACTCATGTGACAAGGAACTGAGGACACCCTCAGGCCGACTGCCCGTGAGTAACCGAGGTCCTCAGTCCTACCGCTCACCAGGAGCTAAATCCTGCCAGCACCCACTCAGTAAACTTGAGAGAGGATTCTTCCCAGCCGTAGATGAGACTCAGCCCTGGCTGACACACTGATCGCAGCCTTGAAAGGGACCCTGAAGCAGAACACCCAGATTCTGTGAAATAAGGGGAAGTGTGAAATAACACATACATGTTGTTCTGAACCACTAAGCTTTGGGGTCATTTGTTATGCCGTAAGAGAGAACTCATACACTCCTAGGTTTTGGGTTTTTTACATACATTCTTAGATTTGCAACAACATTATCTTCCTTTCTCACACACCTGTCTCTTTCCTCCCCTCTTCCTCAACTTAATTACAGGTAACTTGAGCCTGAGGGTTTTGTTCTAAGAGCCCTAACCTTAGTCTTTGTTCTTGAGTCACTGTTTTCTAATGAAGGGATCTCTGGGCTCTATACTCTTAGCTAGAGTCTAATCTGAAACATCTTAATACATTTGGAAGTTTAACAACAGTGTGATGGCTGTACCCTTGATCAGACCCTTGCCAAAAGGCAGGTTTTAGTATCTTCTGGCTCTAAGGTCTGCTCTTTTTTGGGGAGGGGTGTGGGGGGGGGGGGTGGTGAGGGGAAAGGACACAGGGAGAATGAGATTAAAGTAATTGTTTCTTTTAACCCTACACGAGCCTGAATTCAGATACTCTCTATTCCCTTTTCTTTTCACTTGCAGGTAAGTTTTCTTTTATAAGCTATTTCAGACTGAAATCAACATGTACTGTTAATGTTCTGTACTTCAACCTCTTCCTCTGGAATAACCAGTTCTTCAGGTACATAATCTCCTTCTCGAGGTAATACCTGACAATGTTGCCAACTATTGCATCATTAAATACACGGGTAGCTATTTTTCTAGGCTCTAATGGCAGTGTTCTCATTGCCCACTATCTGACCACTAAGATAAAGACACATAATTTAGATTTTTGTTACAACAGCACCAAACTTTTGGTTCCAAGTTCCTTTGAGACAACCTAGGTAGGCTTTGCTTGATGACAAACAATCCCAGAGTCTCATTGACTTGATACAAGAAAAATGTATCTCTTAGCCCTGTTATATGTCCCACTTGGGGTTCAGCTGAGCCAATCAAGGACCCAAGGGGACAGTCTCCCTCTCAACACATACTTCCACAAACATTGCATCAGGGCAAAGGGAACACGATGAATTGAGCACTGGGTCTTAAAGCATCCACACAAACAACAATGAGCGAAAAGAAGCCAAGCTCCAAAAAGTGTACGTTGGATTAGTCCATCTACATACAAAACAGAAAAACCAATTGTTGGTGTTAAAAGTCTAGAAAATAATTATTTTTATTAAAGTGGCATATGGGGGTGGGGAGCCTGGGTGGCTCAGTTGGTTGGGCGTCCGACTTCAGCTCAGGTCATGATCTCACGGTCCATGAGTTCGAGTCCCGCATCGGGCTCTGTGCTGAGAGCTCAGAACCTGGAGCCTGCTTCCGATTCTGTGTCTCCCTCTCTCTGGCCCTCCCCCGCTCACACTCTGTCTCACTCTCTCTCTCAAAAATAAGTTAACATTAAAAAAAAATTTTTTTAAGTGGCATATGGGGATGTGATACACGGAATAATGGTCCCCAAGATGATGTGAACATCTTGCTCCCTGAGACCTGTGAATATGTTACCTGATATGGCAAAAAAGGATTTTACAGATGAAATTAAAGCCATGGGCCTTAAAAGAGAGAGATTAATCCTCGATTATCTGAGTGAGCAAAAGAAATATCCTGGGCCCTTAAGAGTGGAAGAGGAAAGTAAATATTAGCCAAAGATGTGATAACAGAAAAGGTATAAACAATCTGAAGGCTAAAAGGGAGTACATCAAAACAAAAAGCATCTGCACAACAATGGAAACAATCAACAAAACTAAAAGACAACTTACTGAGAGATGATATTGGCAAATGATACATCTGATAAAGGGGGAGTATCCAAAATCTATAAGGAACTTGTCAAACTCCACACCTGAAAAACAAATAATCCAGTGAAGAAATGGGCAGAAGACACGAATAGACACTTTGGCAAAGATGACATCCGGACGGCCAACAGACACATGAAAAGATGCTCAACATCACTCATCAGCAGAGAAATGCAAAGCAAAACCACAAGGAGATGTCACCTTACACTGTCAGAATGGCTAAAATCAAAAACACAAGATGGGCACCTGGGCGGCCCAGGCGGTTAAGCATCAGACTTGATTTTGGCCCAGGTCATGATCTCATGGTTCATGGGATAGAGCCTTGCACTGAGCTCTGTGCTGACAGCATGGAGCCTGCTTGGGATTCTCTCTGTCTCCCTTTCTCTCTCTCTCCCTCCCCTACTCACACTTTCTCTCTTTCTCCCTCAAAATAAATAAATAACCTTTAAACACAGACACACACACACACACACACACACACACACATACACACACAAGAAACAGATGCTGGTGAGGATGTGGAGAAAAAGGAAACTTCTTGCACTGTTGGTGGGAATGCAGACTGATGCAGCCACTGTGGAAAGCAGTGTGGAGGTTCCTGAAAAAGTTAAAAATAGAACTACCCTCCAAGGGCAGCTGGCTGGCTCAGTGGGGGAGGTAAGACTCTTGATCTCAGGGTTCTGAGCAGAGGCCCCACGTTGGGTTTACTCGAAAGAAAAAAACTAAAAAACATTAAAAAAAAAAAAAAAGAACCATCCTATAATCCAGTAATTACACTATGGGATATTTAGCAAAAAAAAAATGCAAAAACACTAATACAAAGGGACGCTTGTACCCGTATGTTTACAATAGCATTATTTGCAGTAGTCAAATTACGGAAGCAGTCCAAGTATGCATCAATAAATGAAGGGATTAAGATGTGGTATAAATACGGGGCGCCTGGGTGGCTCAGTCGGTTGAGCGTCCGACTTCGGCTCAGGTCATGATCTCACAATTGGTGAGTTCGAGTCCCGCGTCGGGCTCTGCTGACAGCTCAGAGCCTGGAGCCTGCTTCGGATTCTGTCTCCTTCTCTCTCTGCCCCTCCCCGATTTGTGCTCTGTCTCTATGAAAAATAAAAATATATATATATGGTATAAATATATATATATATGTGTGTGTGTGTGTGTGTGTGTGTATGTGAACACACACACACACGTATATATATATAGAATGGAATATGAAAAAAATAATTTGAAGCATAAAAGCGACCCAACACATGGCTCCAAGTTCTGGAGATGGAAAAAAAGGGAGCCAGGAGTCAAGGAATGTAGGGGCCTATAGATGCTGGAAATGGCCCTCAGCTGGCAAGAGCAAGGTTGGGCCCCCAACCCTATCACCATGAAGAAATGAATTTTGTCAACAACTTGAATAAGCAGGAAACCAGTCATCTCCCAGATCCTTCGGAAAGGAATGCAGCCCTATTAACACTTTGAGTTTAGCCCAGGGGCGAGACCCCTGTCAGACTTCTCACCTACAGACCTGCAAGAAAATAGGTTAGTGCTGTATGAAGGTGCTAAGATTGTGCTGTTCTACCACAGTGGCCAGAGAATTGGACCCAGCAAGCGAAGACAGGAAGGATGTGGAAGGGGGCCTGAGAGGGGCGGCTGAGATGCTCTGAGCGCCCATTTCTTCCTCCAATTACCTGAAGATGTTCCCTTGGTGGAAATTCACTGGCTGGACACTTATAATCTGGGAGGTTTTCTGCACACAATAAAAAGTCTACCCTTAAAGAAGCCAATGGAAGGATCTGTTCATTGAGATCAACGCCCTAGGTATGGGGGAGTCATTTCTCTTGGGGCTTCTTAGAAGCACACAGAGCTCCTCCCAGAATTTCTCACTTGACAGGCAGTAGGTAGCTTCCTGCTCTTTGAAGTTCACCCCTAGGGGGGCATCGATACCCTCACACTTGTGGGCCATGTGTTGGCTAAGGAGGTTCCTTAGTAATCTGACGTGGGCCAAGGTGATACAGTGTGGCCGTCTGCTCATAAACATGCAAAAAATAACCTGAACAGAGTATTTGCAAAGTGAGTTAGCAACACATGAAAAAGGATAATATACCACGTCCTAATTGGGCGTGGTCCAGAAACGCCCCCATAGCTTCATATTTGAAATCAATCCATATAACTTATGCCATCAACAGAATAACGAATAAAAATCAAATGACCATCTAAATAGGTTCCTGAAAACATGCTTGATAAAATTCCACATCAATTCCTGACTTAAGGAAAAAAAGGGGGGCGCTTGGGTGGCTCCGTCGGTTACGCAACCGATCTCGGCCCAGGTCATGATCTCACGGTTGGTGAGTTCGAGCCCCGTGCGTCAGGCTGTGTAGTGACAGCTCGGAGCCTGGAGCCTGCCTCGGATTCTGTGCCTCCCCCCCTCTCTCTGCCCCTCCCCAGCTCATGCTCATACTCTGTCTCTGTCAAAAATAAATAAATAAACTTAAAAACAAGAAAAACAAAAAAGAAACTTAGCAAACTACCCATAGAAAGAAAAGTCCCTATTTTGACAAAAACAAACAAATCAAAACTTTAAATCGAACAATGTACCTCATGCTAAAGTGGTGCTGTCTGAAAGTGGGAATGATGGGAGGTCCTAACTGATTCAATATGTCGAGGAAATGAATGAACATGAACGTTAAGTAGTAATAATAATTAGAGAGACAGAGAGATACACAGAGAAAGAGACAAATGCAGAGACGAAGAAAGAGAATCCGAAAGAATCTACATATAATCTTTTGCAAAGTCACTGAATTGAAAGCCGTTGTGCAAAAATCAAGCCTGCGTTTTGTTTATGACAGCAATGAGTGCGTAAATAAAATTATACGCACACAAAAAGGCTACAGCCTTTGAAAGAATACACTTCAAATATGTAAAAACAGGGGCACCTGGGTGGCTCCCTCTGTCAAGCCTCCACCTCTTGATTTCAGCTCAGGTCACGACTTGAGGGTTGGGAGATGGAGTGGGGCATTGGGCTCCAGGCTGGGCATAGGGAGCCCGCTATGATTCCCTCTCTCTCTCCCTTCCTTCTGCCCCTCCCTAGCTTGTGCTCCAGCACACGCTCTCTCACTCTCAACAAAAACAAAAAGCAAAACAAAACAAAACAAAAGAAAAAAAAACCACTAAAAACAAACCTAATAAAAACGTACAAAACCTCTACACAAAAAAAGTAGAAAATATAACTGAGAGGAATTTAAGAAACTTCATAAATGGGAAGGAGAGGTAATGGATTGTAGCCAAGATGTGAAAAAGTCGGGGCATCTGGGGGGCTCAGTTGATCGAGCGGACGTCCAACTTTGGCTCACGTCACTATCTCACAGTTCGCAAGTTCCAGTCCCACATCAGGCTCTGCTGTCAGCTCACAGCCCGCTTTGGATCCTCTGTCCCCATCTGTAGGTCTTGCACTCTCTCTCTCTCTTTCTCAAAAACAAATAAACCTTAAAAATATGCATGTTGGAAAAAGTCAGCGTGATAAAGACCACCACCAAATTTCTGTATAGGATCCACAGCAACCTCGAGTAAAATCCTCATAGGGTGTGTGAGTGTGTGTGTGTGTGTGTGCGCGCGTGTGTGAGTTTAAAAGCCAGTTCTAAGATTTATGGGAATATAAAAGACAAAGATAGATAAGAAAATATAGGAGAAGGAGATAGTTGGAAGACTAACACTCTCGGGATAGAGATTTGTTATACAGCTGTTAACAACTGTGACACTGTGGTACCGGCACAAGGATGGACAAGTAAGGACTAGAGATTCCAGAAACAGACCGATGTTCTCTTTGGACATTGGATCTCTGATGGGAGGTACTATGAAAAGTTGAGAAAGGACCATCTTTTCATTAAAGGGTTGTCGTTGAGTTCTATATTAATAAGTGGGGGGGGGGATGAAACTTGATTCCTACTCAAATAATATGCAAAAACCTCATTCTTGGTGAATTACACATCTGATGTAAAAAGTAAAACAGGGGCGCCTGGGTGACTCAGTGGGCTAAGCGTTTGAATTCTGCTCAGGTCATGATCTCACAGTTTGTAAGTTTGAGCCCCACCTCGGGCTCTGTGCCGACAGCTTAGATCCTTGAGCCTGCTTTGGATTCTATCTCCCTCTCTCTCTCTGTCCCTCTCCTGCTTGTGCTGTCTCTCTCCCTGTCAAAAATAAATAAACATTTGGAAAAAGAAACAGTAAAACAGTAAAAGTTTTTAGAATAGAACAGGAGAATATCTTCATGACTTTGAGCAGGAAATCATTTCTTAAAGGATACAAAAGGTACTACTAACAACTAAGGAAAACATTGAAAACTGGGAATAAATGAAAATTAGGAATATCTGAACATCAAAAGACAGCATTAATTAAAACATGAGGGAGGATATTTTCAAGTACGTATTTGACAAAGGAAGCCCCAAAGGAAAATGATAAATGGGAAAACAGGCAAGATACACTACTTCATAACAGATATTCGGATGGCCAAGAGATGAACGACAAGGTACTGAATCTCGATTGTTATCAAAGAAATGCAGGTCAAAACCACTAATTCCACTATCCAAAATGACAAAGCCAGTGTTCACAAGGCTGTGGAAAAACTGAAACGCTCGTACACTATGAATCAGTAGAGTTTGGACAAATGATTTGGAAGAACCTACAAAAGTAGAACGTGCGGATTCCCTGAGACCCGGGAATACGACCTTAGACGTGCCCAACCGAAATGCAGGAGCACGGACGCCAAGAAATCTGAGGCCTCAGTACTGGAAATGCCCTAAGGCTGGAAACCTCTTGAGGCCCATCAACAGATAATTCCATGACAAACGGGATGGATGAATTCATGGAGGGTGTGTCCCAACAGCAGGGCAAGCGACTAATTTATACCTGCAAAACCATGACTCAATCTCATCAATATAATGTTGAGCTAAAAGAAAGCAATGGAAAAAGAGTACATGCTGTGAGTTTCCATGCATACGAAGCTGGAAAACAGACAAAACTCATCCACGCCTTGAGAAGGCAGGTCTGTGCTTTCCTGTGGGAAAATAAGGAGGGAAAGGGATCCAGAGAGGGGCTCCTGGTGTACCGAGAATGTTCTATTTCTTGAGCTGGGTGGTGAGTGTAGGGTGGGGTTTTGTGCCAACCTGTCATTCACTGAAAATGTTTGCATTTTTGACCTGCATATTTCAATCACGACTTTTTTTTTTTTTTTTTTTTTTTTTTTTAATCAAGTAAATGCGACATTGAGAGCGGAGACTGCCCTGGCTGTTTGGGTACCTTTGGGCCGCGACACAAAAAGCAGAGAATAAGCCGTGTTGATTGATGCTGATTACCAGGTAGAAACTAGGCTACTGCAACCCATGGGGAGTAGAGAACTATGGCCGAAAGCCAGGCCATTCACTGAGTGTCTCTTAGTCCTCCGTACCCCACAGGACCGGTCAGGGGGAAACTATAGCAGCCCAGTAACCGATCAGACCACTAAAACAGGCTTGGAAAAGTACTGGAATAGTCTAGGTCATACCACCAGGTAAAAATTCTGACCTCCTGAGGCAAAGATGACTCGTGAAGACAGTGACTAGTGCCCCAAGGTGGATTAAATTCACTTTCTTCCCACTGCTGCCTTGTAAATCCGGGGAACGTGCATCATCTTCCTTCAGGGAACAGCTCTGTCCCCATACTCTTATCGGTAGGTTTTGACTTAGCAAGAGAGCTCACTGTGACCCAAGCTCGATCCTGACTTAAAGTTGTAGTGATCAATTTAAGTTTATAGGGTTTAAATTACATAACGTGAAGTACAGGGTTACATTTGTGCTAATAAAAGTTTTTCTTGAATATGAAAAATCATATTGAAATGAAGGCCTCAGTCAATTTAAATGAGTGAATGAATGAATGAATGAATGAATAAAAGAAATGAACGCCCCAGATTTCCCGCTCTGTTTTCTAAAACATTTAGCATATGTGGGGAGCCTGGGTGGCTAAGTTGGTTGAGCATGCAGCTCTGCCTCAGGTCATGAGCTCAGGGTTCTTGGGTTCCAGCCCCGTGTCAGGCAGGCTCTGTGCTGACAGCTCAGAGCCTGGAGCCTGCTTCAGATGCCGTGTCTCCTTCGCTCTCTGCCCCTCCCCCACTCGCGCTCGCACTCTGTCTCTCAAAAAAGTAAATGTAAAAAATAAAAATAAAAAAAACACCACATTTGGTGTATGTGAGTGCAGTCATTTTCAACCATTTAAGGATTTTTTTTAAATGCACGCATAGGCACACGTGAGTGTTTACTTCTATCTGACCGCACCCACATGATAGTTGTCTTGCCTTTGGTATACATTCCTTGAAAAGAATTTACACGGACAGAATTCAGTTTTATTATTAAATAAATTTGTATTTAATCACAACATGTAAATTCTTTGGAAAAATGGAAACAAATAGATGTCAAGTCTTAGGGAGACGACCCCTTGGTTTCCTCGGGTCCCCTGGCAGGAATCACTATGTGAAAGTTGAAAATGTGAAGTTTAAAGTGCCTTTTTCTGTCTGTCCTTCTCCCTCCCTCGGTTGACATATTTTTAAATTCACATTTTCACATCGAACAAGAATAATACGTACACGTCTTTGTTTCCTAAAAAAAAGATGGTAAGTCATCTACGCTGAGGATGGAGAAGAGGATCTCAACCAGGCGAGCCATCGTAGAATGTTCCCGGAAAACGTGGAACCGGCCTGTAAGTGGCAATTCTTACTGCCTTGTGAGCCAGTTGTTACATCGGCTTTTTTTTTTTTTTCTAACATTGGACCCATCTTAGAGGAGAGACTGTAGGAGATGAGAGCTCATGCTCTCTCGTTCATGATTTTCCCAAGCAATGACGTTTTTGACAGGCATACTGAAGGTGTTAATATTCAGTAACAGAAATCTCTCCTTCCTCGTAGTCAGCCTCGTCCCCACCCTTTTCCAATCTGCTGGGCTAAGGCTGCATGACAGCTGTGCAAAAATCCTGTCAAGAGACAGATCTGCTTTGACCAGCAGTTTCTGTTCCCACGGGGAAGTTCTCCCCAACTTTGTCAGAAGGGCCGATTGACACCTTGCTGAATTCTCGCAGGAAGGTTTTTGTTCTGCTTAGTTGTTAGCACTGCGGACAGCTGCCCAGAGGTGGAGGGACCACCCCTTAGTCCAGTTCTATTGAGGATGGGGGTGGGGGTGGGGGTGGGGGTGGGGACGGGGGGAGGAAATGGTGGGGACGATGGATGGCTGGGCCGATTTTTGACAAAGATGTTTACTCGGCTTTGTTTGTTTTTTTTTTAAACCAGTAAAATAAAATTTTATTTGGCAGTTATTTCCAAAGTTACAGAGAAATGGATCAGATGTCCCAATTAGTCGCGCTGATCGCAGAAAATGCTCATGACCACTTCACAGGAATTGTAGTTTCTCCTAAATTGACAGAATACTTGGAATGGACACATCACGTCTAAACAGTTTAATCCGTAGCTGTAAAGGATTAACAGCCAGAGGCAGACTGAAGTGTCTAGTATTCTCCTGAAACAGGACCCTGGCTGCACTGTCGCTCTCCGGTCCCGGTCCCCTCCTTCCCCCTCGTGCTGCTCCCAGGTGCTGGGAAAGGCCGAACAACACAGGGGAGTTCAGACCCCGTGGCGTCACAGGTGCAGGCCCCCACACCGAGTGGTTAGGGAAGCAAGAACCCAGAGGAACAGAATCTTTCACTGACAAAGATTTAAGCGATAGAGAGAGTTTTAAGAAATGAGAAGAACGGACGACAAGTTCTGAACGGAAGCGCTGGCGGCCCCTCCTCCGGGGAGCCCCTCGTGCCTAATGGGCTTTGCCCACAGCCTCCAGGGGCTCCCGTGGCCAACAGCGGTCACGACCAAAGACGCCTGTGCAAACTGGCCGTAGTCCCCGCAGACGGCGGCAGCGAGGCCCCGTCCTGGCAGACGGGGCAGAGACCCCCAAGACAGAAATCAGGCTGATCTGCTCGCGACGATTCCCTTTTCCATCCTGGGTCGGAAGTACAGACCGAAACGCCCCATTTTAGACACTAAAGACGTGAGCGCTTTTTCCACCTTCCTCCCGGAGGAACAGCGTCACCGCAGCGCAGCCTGTGGAGGGAAGACGGGGAAGGAGCCGCGTCCGTGGCGGCACCCGGGCGAACCAGGCTGGGGCCCCAGGGAGCGGGTCCTCCAGGCAGCCCTCAGGAGCGGGAGATCTTGTCCGGAGGCATGAACCCCGTGTCCCCGAGGGCCCTGAGCGCCCCTCGGCCACCAGGCCGAACCACCAGGTGGCTGATGCTACTGTCCTTGAGAGAGAGATGGAGCCAGACTTCCGGGGGGGGGGGGGGGGGAAACGGCAGCGCCCGGCACACCATGTAGCGGATGACGTTGGCGTGGCAGCTGCAGATCACGTAACTGTCCTCCTGCTGCTTGGCGTCTGCCCGGTGGATGTGGTTCCGGAAGGCGGCCTCGATCCGGGCCCCGGCTGCGTCATACTGCACAGCCTCGGGCTTCCAGTGGGACACGGGCGGGTCGGGCTCGATGGGGGCGCCTTCCCCCCCCCGCAGGTCTGCGCTGACCTTGGAGACGCCTGGCAGGTGTTCGCTGACGACAGCAGTGGTGTCGATGGCCCGGGTCATGGACGAACGGACAATTTTATTAAAGTTCAAGCCCAAGCTGGCAAGTCGGAGCCCCGTCCGTTCAGCCTGTTCACCACCCAGGGGCGTCAGCGTGCGGTCCTTTTCCTGGGAAGCATCCACGTGGTTCTGGGAGTGCCTGGTGAGGAAGATGTGTCGCGTGGCCTTGGCTTCGCCGTGGTCCAGCCTGGAGGCCAGTTCTTCTTCTCCACGTTCCGGGTTCCTCTTCCGCAGGTTCGCCAAGGACAGCGGTTCTCGCCTGTCCCCGTTGGAGTCCCAGACGCCCGGCCCGGGGCCCGCGGACCCCGCCCACGCCGGCACCTGGACCGCGCGCGGCTCCGCGTCCCTGCCCGCGCGGGGCTTTCCCACCGCCACGGCCGAGGAGAGCAGCGCGGCCGGGCCTCCGGCCAGGCCGCGGGCCGCCAGCTGCAGCACCTGTAGGAATGCCAGGCCCGCGCCTTTCCCACGCCGGCTCCGGGCAGGCGCTCCTATTCAGGTTTTCATTGAAACATCGCTTTCTGGGGCGCCCTGGGTGGCTCAGTCGGTTGAGCGTCCGACTTCGGCTCAGGCCACGATCTCGCGGCGCGGCTCGTGAGTTCGAGCCCCACGTCGGGCTCTGTGATGACAGCTCAGAGCCTGGAGCCTGCCTCCGATTCTGTGTCTCCCTCTCTCTCTGCTCCTCCCCCACTCACACTCTGCCTCTCTGTCTCACAAATAAATAAATAAAAACATTAAAAAAATAAACATCACTCTCTTCAGAGAGGCCATCCCTGACCCCCCCCCCCAAGCTAAATCAGCCCCACTCACTCTCTACCACGTGACCTTATCTTATCCTTGTCATCGCCCTTATCGATACCTGCCATTGACTTATTTATCTTCTCGTTCGGCCCAGCAGGATCCTCGTCTACCTCCATTGCCGAGACCAGTGCCAGGCCCCAGAAGGGGCTCATCTTTGACCCGCCGACGGCTCTGTGCTAGTGGATGGTTTTCAAAAGCCAGTCGTTACATGAATTTCATGTCCACATTCTGGTGGTGTTTAAGTACACGTCTCAGTGCCCTTATGATTTTCCGTTTTAAGGACACAAAAGCATGAATCACATTCTTTTTCTTTTTTTTTTTTAATTTTAGAGAGAGCGCATGCATGAGCGAAGCAGGCAGAGAGAGAAAGAGACGGAATCTTAAGCAGATTCCACAGGCAGCATGGGGCCCGATGTGGGGCTCAATCCCACAATCCTGGGATCGTGACCCGAGCTGAAATCAGGGGTTGGATACTCAACCGACCGAACCACCCAGGCGCCCGAAGAGTGAATCACTTTCCTTAGGCACCACCGTGACCTGGGGAGAATTCTGGATAGAAACGCATTTCACGAGTAAGACGTCAAAGGTCTTTAACTTTTAGGAAATTACCCCCGTCCGCACTGAAGCGTCGTGCCATTATCACCGGCTTCGGAAAAGGCATCTGCGAGGCAAACGTGACAAGGTAGAAGTCTAGGAACTGGAAGATCAAATCTAAGCTAAAATTGTACTGGAACAAGGCAAGGCCTTTTAGTTGTACCCTACCAGTACCTTCTCACAAGTTCCAAAGTTCGGAAGCAGAGACACGGCCTCAGAAAAGCTGGTGGACAAGCTCCGTCTCTCGGTACACTGCCTGGATCCTTGTGCTGGCTCTCAGAAAAAAAGTTAGGAGGTGCCACCTTTCATTTTTCAAGGTCAACATTTTGTCTTTAAGAAAGCACAGAGGCTTTTATGCAGCAAACACAGACCCCTAAGACTTTCTGGGCTGAGATGCTGTCCCCGGCCCCGCTTTGTCTGAGTCACCCAGGGCAGCACCCCAACGGCCGAGGACAAGTGGAGGGAGGAAGCTGCTCGTCCCACTCCAGCTGTGAACCACCAGGGAGAGCCACTCAGCAGGTCTTCGAGGACCTAGGACCCTACTAGGTGGGGACAGCAAAGGTTGGGGGGCCGGGGGCGTTGCGGATACGCTCTCAGAGACTCAAGCCCGTTGTGTTACCTGACGCGTATTTTTTTTCCCCCAAGGGCTGGTGAAACCTAGAGGAAATACCCGTGGCCTCCCTAGTCCCGGCTGTTTATTTCCACACAGACATGTCACTGCTCTGCCTATGCCCTCCAGGGTTTCCCACCCGGAGGTCTGACACAACCAACCATCAGGGTGCAGTCTCCTTACCAATCTGCCCTGGCCACCGTCACTGCTCGCCATACCCGATGCCCAGACTGGCCTGGGTTTCCAGGTTCCCTGACTTTGTCTTGTTTGGGAATAGGACAGAAGAGCAGAAGAAGAGAAAGGTGACCCTGTGTTGGTGGCTTCCAGGCTTAGGATTAAGCTGAGACCAAGAGCAGGGAAGTCAAGGTGAGTCAGATCAGAAATGAACAAGCCAGGGGCACACGAGCCAGCTTTCTCAAAATAAATAACTTTAAAAAATATAATTAAAAGAAACTGTATCTCTGGAATCAGCATGTATCTCTGAAATCGGGATGTGTCTCACCATAAATGATGTGTCTGGCATTCCATCATTTAACGGGTCTTAGTTTTAGGTGATGCAATAAAGTCATGGTAAGTGAAGTGAGACTCAGCTTTCCCAGCACGCCGGAGGGTGGGCTTAGAAAAGGGTACAGAGGATGGGTTTGCAGAAAGTTCCTCCAGCTTCGCACCACAGCACCTTCTCCACAGTCAGTGAGCCACGGCTATGCTCTCCCTACCGAGGGGGGGTGTGTGTGTGTGTGTGTGTGTGTGTGTAGCTTCCCAATCCTTTCAGGAGCTTTCCCCATGTGATCTGACACCAGCCCCCGCGGGCAGACGGCGGGGCGAGACTAAAGACAGAGGCAGGCCACTCCGTGGTGGCGAGAAGCACTTTTAATAAGAGCAAAGGGAACTTAGGAGGCTTGTCTTGAGCTCAGCAAGAGAAATGGATCCTTGCACCTGTCCTCCAAATCTTAAAAGTTTCCAAAGAGGCTCTGACTGGGCTCAGTCCCATGTACTGTGCAGGCGTTTTCAGCATCTCAAGGCTGTCCTCGGAGCAGCCTCTGGGAACAGAAAAGGCAAACGGAACCCACATTTCCAGAACAGGAGAGGGGGCTCCTGAGTACTGGGGTCCAGCTCAAGTCACATTCCCCAACTGGTGGGGACGCCTTCCTTGGGCGCCCTCTCTCAGCATTAGTGGCGGAGGCTGGACCCTATATCTGCTATTTCTATATTCTTCACAGTTCCCTTTCCTTCTTATTAGTCTCGGGTAAGGGGTGGGTTGGGAAGGCCACCTTAGTTCTTTTTTTTTTTTAATTTGTTTTAATGTTTATTTATTTCTGAGAGAGAGAGACAAAGCGTGAGTGGGAGAGGGGCAGAGAGAGAGGGAGACACAGAATCCAAAGCAAGCTCCGGGCTCTGAGCTGTCAGCAAAGAGCCCAACGTGGGGCTCAAGCCCACAAACCAGGAGATCGTGACCTGAGCTGAAGTGGGAGACTTGACCAACTGAGCCACCCAGGCACCCTGGGTGCGGGGGAGGGGGGAGCTTTATAATGAGAGAAGAGCGACACAGCCATGAGGCGGGAACAAGAAAGGGTATTGCTGTTGTAATAATTTGTGACATAGGGATCCGAAGACCACATCCAGAAAACTTGCTCCTGGGAATTAAAAGCAAGCCAAGAGTCAGATTCAACACAAGCACCTTTGCCTCGACCCGTAAAATCTGTGTATGTTCACAAGCATCCCTTATTCAACGCACAGACGGACAGAGGTGTGTTACACGTTTACTTGTATGAGTTGAGGGCACCGTAGGGGTGAGGACCACAGTGAGAATCAAACACTCCAGCGTCTAACTTTAGCATGGCTTCTAACCACTTCGAGGGCCTGTTAAACTCAGAGCAGGGGACTCTACCCACAGAGTTTCAGAGTTAGGAGGTCTGGGGTGTGGCCTCAAAACTGCAGCTCTAGAAAGCTCCTAGGTGACACTAACCTCCACTTTGAGAAACCCCGGCTTATCATCAGATGATGAGCTCACCAGCAGAAAGCAGGGACCAGTGTCGCGATGGCCTTTGGGGACTCAGGCCGGACAGTGTGAGCACAGATCCCAGTTCTGGTGCAATTACCTTAGGAAATGTGTTCGCTTTCCTTTATCTTAGTTTCCTCGTCTGTAAAACGGGGCTGATGGCACCCAAATGCTGGGATTCGTAGAAGAATTAAAGGAGTTAAAACGTGCAAGGTGTTTAGAGCACGCCTGGCACATAGCAAGCACTTTGGAATGGGGTTTCACTGAAAAAGTACGGGTCCCGGCGTCAGACCAATGGCTTAGACTTAGTGCCTTGTGAAAGTCACTTCCCCGTTCGGAGCTTCAGGTTTTTTACCTGCAGAACGAGGACGAAAATAACACCCGTCTTACAGGGTTTTCGTGAAGATTCAAAAAGCTAATACGCTGGTTACGAAACCTTGGCAATTGAGCATATCGTCAACTCTCAGCTCCTCTAAATGGGGTCTCCTTCTGGTGAAGGGTGTTGACTCTGTGGGCTAATGCTGCCCTCTGCTGGATACGTGTGCCTTTCTAGAAATTCAGTCGACGTTCTCAATTCACCAAGCAAAAAATCTAACAATCTTCAACAAGTTTGTATCCTCTGAACACGTTTCTTTGGCTGCCACGATCAAACCTGGTTGAATTAAATCACCCTCAGTGAATGGTTTCCTCACTTGGCAAAATAACCCGCCGCTTGGCAACTTACTTTAGCTGCGGCCTCATTTCCAACTTTTATTTTTATGAAGACACAATTGGCTGTGTTGTGAGATCCTAAGTTTTCTACTCTTCAGGGCGCCTGGGTGGCTTGGTCAGTTAGCATCCGACTCTTGACTTCGACTCAGGTCGCGATCTCCCTGTTCGGGAGTTCAAGCCCCGCATAGCGCTCCAGGGGCTGACAGTGCGGGGCCTGCTTGGGATTCTCTCTCTCCTCTCTCTGCCCTGCCCCCTCTCAAAATAAATACGTTTTAACAAATAAAAAAAAAAATTTTTTTTTAACTCACTGGTATAATTTAAAAAATGAAATAACATTCCTGCCTTTCATGATTGTTGCTTTCCTGTGAATTGGGAATATTGGGACGACTGCCTAGTCCGGTAATGCACACGAACGCTGTATTCTTTCAGGGTCGCTGTGGTAGGCACTTGAAACAGGGTGGCGTTATCACCTGGTCGCTGGGATGCGTCATGTGCCAAAACAGCCAGACGATACACACGTGAGCAAGTGTCCCTCTGTGTCCGGATGAAGCTTTATTTATTAATGATGGAATAGGAATCTCTCTTAATTTTCGCACGTTATAAAATATCATTCTTTGATTTTTCTCAGTCACTTGTAAGAGTAAACACCATATGCAAAAACGGGAGCTGGCCAGTTTGCGTCTGCAATCTGTACCCTGCGGACCCCCGGTCTAGAATCCTCCGCCAGCGTCCATCCACATGCTGAGGGGACCAGACTGGTGAATTAAGCAGACATCACGCCTGCCTTCTTCAGACCCCTTAGGATGCCACTAATCTCTGCCATTCTGCCAGATACAACATTTACTCTCTTGGCCAGGGGTATACTTTTGAGCTTCCACTTGACTTTCCTTTCTAGGGCGAATTTCACCATAGATCCAATATGTATTGAGGAGTTTTGCATCAAGGTTTAAGGGATATCGCTCTATACTTTCTTTTCTTGTAGTGTCTTGGTCCGGCTCTGGTATCGGGATGCTGGACTCTTAGAATGAGTTAGGAAGTGTTTCCTTGTCTTCCATTTTTTGGGACGAGTCGGAAAACCATTGGTGTCAGTTCCTGTCTAAACATTTGGTAGAATTCACCTGTGAAGCCATCAGATTCAGAGCTTTCCTTTGTCAGGAGGAAACACAAACATTCGGTCTATAACAAGATCTTCAAGTCCTAACAGTCTGATTTGAATGTATACAGCCTCACTTCAAGGACATATAAAAGCCCTTTTCTTATTCAAGTCTGTCTCCCTCCCCTTTCAGGTGTTAAGGTCACAAAATGACACCTTTATGTATTATGTGTCCCCAGGCAGACTAAGGATAGTTTCTTATGCATTCGTCTCTTAAATCTCATAGAAAAAGTGCAGAATTACCAAATCAAAGTAACAATAATACTAGCTTTTATAAGTGCCCACATATTTAACTTTGCTTCTCCAGATGGCTTCAAGCTACTACTGTCTAGTTACTAATTCCTAAAGTCTAGTGTCCTTTCATTTATTTTATGTATTTATGTATGTATGTATGTATGTATTTGTTTATTTATTTTGAGAAAGAAAGAGGGTTGGAGGGGCGCAGAGGGACAGAGAGAGAGGGAGAGAGAGAGAGAGAGACAGAGACAGAGACAGAGAGAATCTTCAGCAGGCTCCACACTCAGTGTGGAGCCTGGCATGGGGCTTTATCCCACAACCCTGGGATCATGACCTGAGTTGACATCAAGAGTGGGATACTCAACCGACTGAGCCACCCAAGTGTTCCTCCTTTCACTTCAATCTGGATGACTTCCTTTAGCATTTCTCACAGGGCAGGCTTTTATTTCTCTGGGAATGTCTTCATTTCTCCCTCGTTTTTGAAGGATAGTTTGCAGGATATAGGATTCTTGGTTGACATTCATTATTCCTCTAAGGTTTCTGACGAGAAATCTGCTGATAATCCTATGGAGGGAAATATGATTAACATTTAACATTAAATAAAAGCTTTAATAAAGCTTTAATAATGCTCCCACTTAGCTTTATTAAGGTATTAATAACGTACCTTATTTTGTCTTATGCAACAGAACATTGCTTACAGTATCATGATGTCCGTTGAGTTATAGCATCATTTGGAGACCGATCATTCGTAATTAAAAAAAAAAAAATGAATGGAATATTTTAAGGTTAGTCATTGGGGCTCTTTAAAAGCCTAACATTATTCTAGATTTTCAGACTGGAAGTGAAAACAAGCTACTGAAACATCATACAGATTTTAATTTCTAATGAGGGAAATAACAATTGCCAATAACCCACGTAGACAAAAAGCTCTTTGGAGTCCTTATCTGTGAACCCAAAAAGTAAGAATAGCAATGGAAATAATCTCCAGCTGTGACTGGTCCATTTCTTGCTCATGACTTCATAAAGAGCCTGCAAAAGTGAAACAAAACACATTCTTGCGTGTCTCCTCTATTCTCAATACTCTACTCCAATGCTACTTCACTTCTGACATCAGACACGGGGAAGTCTGCACACATCAAGCAATTCTGTGACACTCTCTGGGTGTCCTATAATCTAAGTTCTGACCCTATCTACCTGATGTTATCGGATCCCACATATTAAGGACCTGGTCTCACGTGGGGCACCTGGATGGCTCCGTTGGTTGAGTTTCCGGCTTCAGCTCAGGTCGTGATCTCGTGATTTGTGAGTTCAAGCCCTGCAGTGGGCTCTGTGCTGACAGCTGGAGCCTGCTTCTGATTCTCTCTCTCTTTCTCTCTCTGCCATTCACCCACGTGTGCTCTCTCTCTCTCTCTCTCTCTCTCGCTCTCGCTCTCTCTCTTTCTGTCTTAGAAATACTAAATGAATAAACCTAAAGAAAAAAATAAAGGACTTAGTTCTATAAATTGTGCCTGCCCCTTCAGATGCCCACAGCAAGTCCAAGGTTGGTGTTTCCATGGTGCTTCTGACTGGCTATAGATGGGAGGTTACCACAAACCCCCCGTCTTTTGGTTCAATTCATTTGCTAGAGCAGGTCACAGAATTCTGGAAATCACAGTTTACTTACTAGATTGCCAGTTGATTCTAAAAGGATATTGTTCCTGGTCGAACTGGGGAGAATCCAGGTTCTGGGGCCTCCACCCAACGGGACCTCAAGAACCTGAAGTTTCTTGGTCTTGTCACGAGAATGAATTCAAGGACAGACGAGCGGCACAGCACATAAGTGACACAAGTGGCACAGTTTATTACGACAAAAGGTACACTCTTGAGAGATGAGAGCGGAGAACGTAAGAGACAGAATCGTGTTCCGAGGTTTGGGTTTCTATGTTTGATCAGCAATTGTTAACTAGAGGCAGAATATGCATTACTGGGGGCCCGTAACAGGGTTTCGTGCTTCTTTCTTCCCATTTTAGTCAGAGGGCTCCTGTCACGGCATCTGCCATCTGGACCTGTCTTCTTGGGAAGTACTGCCAGCACAGGTCTCTGACCTTCCCTATAGCCAGCTGGGACCTCTTCATTGCTGACCTTCAGGTACTAGGGGTCAGTTGCCTACTCCAACAATATTGCTCAGGAATAGCCGGACGGAAAAGATGCAGCGGGCAAGGTACGGGGGGGAAAGACCCGGAGCGTCCCGTGCCCCTCTCCCCAAATCTGCACGAGTTCACCAGCCCTAAAGCTCTCCAAACCCCATCCTGCTGAGGTTCCGTGAAGGCTCCATTCCATAGACGTGGCCGATTAAATCTTTGGCCATTGTGGGTTGAACTCAACTGCCAGCCCCTCTGCCTTCCCCACCCCTCTAATCCTGATGCTGTTCCCATGGCGACCAGCCCCTATCCCTGGGGGCTTTTCCCCAAAGCCATCTTATCAATATATATTCTGGTGTCATCGAAAGGGACATCTTATGAATAATAAAAGACCACTTTACTGCTTTCCCCACTTAGGACATTTCAGGAGTTTTAGGAGCTCCATGAAGGGCGTTGGATACGAGAGGGAAAAGATAGGATACAATAGGCAGAGAGGGAAAGGTTAGGACTTGAGGTCCCCGGGTGGGAAAAAAACACGTATTTTGGAACGATGCTGGGAGTGTTTGACCATAGCAAACCCCCTCGGGCATAAGATCCCTCTCCAGGGTGGAACAGATAGCACCTACGCTCCCTCAGGAATTTAACACTCAAACGACCTAACTACAAAAAGGAAACCATAAGACTTGCGGTTCTAGGAAGGACACTATGATCAGCCTGACTCCTCACACGATGGAGTCGAGCCAATCAGGAATGGGCAACCTGGCACCTAGAGTTATCCAGCCGGTGAGGATAGAACCTGAGAAGGAACAGGGGGGAAGGGAAGGGAGGGCTGAGCAGAACCTTAGAAAACAAGGACCCTTGCCTCCAGTGGCTGGTATTCACTTTCCAATGCCCCCTCTCTGTAAAGACAGCTTTCATACTGCTCTAATAGACTTTTGCCTGCTGCTCATTTTGTGCCCATCTCTTCCTTCTTCCACACAGCAAGAAAACAAATCCCGGGTACTGAGGCGAAAACCCTGCAACAAGGACAGAGGAAGACCAAATTGCACATTGCTTATTATCACTCACAGTATCACACAGCCATTGTTAGGGGATGCCAAGCACCCTTGTAAGACCACGGCCGGACCTGAGGTTTTGGTCATTTTAGCTCAGAAAGCTGCTTGTTGTAACCTGAGGGAATGTGACCACAATTCGTTTTATCCTTTTTGGGTTTTTTATCTATTTTTTTTCCTCTACTCTTTCCCCCACCCCCTCACTTTCCTTTTTTCTTTATTCTGTCCCTTTACCTTTTTCTCATTTTTCTTTCTTTTTTCAATTTTCTTTTTTTATTCAGTTTTAATGTTTATTCATTTTGAGAGAGAGACAGACCGACAGAGCAGGAGCCGGGGAGGGGCAGAGAGAGAGGGAGCCAAGGCTCCCAAGCAGGCTCCAGACGCTGAGCTGTCAGAGCCTGACGCGGGGCTCGAACCCATGAACTGTGAATCATGACCCGAGCTGAAGTCGGACACTCAACCGACTGAGCCACCCAGGCGCCCCTCTTTCTTTCTTTCTTTCTCTTTTTTTTTAAACTTTATTTATTTATGTTGAGAGAGACACAGAGAGTGAGTGGGGTAGGGGCAGAGACAGAGAGAGACAGAATCCCAAGCAGGAACTGGAACTCACAAACCATGAGATCATGACCTGAGCCAAAACTAAGAGTTGGATGCTTAAGGCACTGAGCCACCCAGGTGCCCCTCTCATGTTTCTTTCTAAATAAATATGGAGCTAATATCTTTCAGGGACATTTTGTGTTTTCCCCTACACTTGTTCACTACCCTCCCCCCACCACACACACACACACACACACACACACACACACACGCTCTCTCCCAAAGATAAAGCTTGTTTGAAATATGCTAAACTGATTCTCTCCCTGATAATATCTGCAGATTTGAGTTAAATAACCTAGAAAAGAGGCCATCTCGTTGAATGTGATGTAACTTGGGTAAAAATTAATTTTAAAAAACCTCATATAGAGACACCCAGGTGGCTCAGTGGGCTAAGCGTCTGACTTCAGCTTAGGTCATGATCAAACAGCTTGTGGGTTTTAGCCCCGCATTGGACTCTGCACTGACAGTGTGGAGCCTGCTTGGGATTCTCTCTCTCTCTCTCTCTCTCTCTCTCTCTCTGTTCCTACCCCACTTGCACTCACTCTCTCTCTCTCTCTCTCTCTCTCTCTCAAAAATAAATAAATAAAAACTTTAAGGGGGAAAAAAAACCCTCATACAATGAGGAGGAAAGCTGATAAATGCAAACAAAAAAGGGCAGCCCGATGTCTGAGGCCAGGTACTCCCCTGCATGGTTTTAGTTTCTGCAATCTTGCTTGCCTCTTGCATCGGCCAGCAGCCAGGAACCAGAAACTTCGCTAAACTAGTCCTGCCCAACCCTCAGTAAAACTCCAGCCCAACGTTCAGTCTTTGGAGGTGACTCCACTGAGCCAACACCAGTGCAAAATAAACAGTCCGTTCTGATTCCCTGCATGCTTGTCCCTGGACAAGCTCGTGCTGGATGCCCAGCATTTGCTGTAACAACAGAATGGAGTCAGGAGGCCAGCAGGGGAAGCTCTCCTATGGGAAGGGGAATTAAAAGAGAGAGAAGCAAACCATAAGAGACGTTTGTTGTTGTTGTTATGTGTATTTATTTTTTGAGAGAGAGACAGAACACAAGCAGGGGACGGGCAGAGAGAGAGAGAGAGAGAGAGCGAGCGAGAGGGCGACACAGAATCCGAGGCAGGCTCCAGGCTCCGAGCTGTCAGCACAGAGCCCAACACAGGGCTCAAACTCACAAACAGCGAGATCATGACCTGAGCTGAAGACACCTTAACTGACTGTGCCACCCAGACGTCCCGAGAGACTCTTAATGATAGAGAACAAACTGGGGGTTGATGGAGGGAGGTGAGTGGGGGATGGGCTAAATGCGTGGTGGTATGGAGGTGTTCGGATGAGCACGGGGTATTATATGAAAAGTATATGTGAAGCGATGCATCACTAAATTCTACTCCTGAAGCCAATATTGCACTCTATGTTCACTGATATGGGCAGCAAAGGCAGAAAGGAATGTAGATAAAATTCAATTTCCTTATAACCTGCAGCCTATTGACAAATATAATACTTTAAGCAGGCAGAGCGTTGGTGCAAAGAGGTGGTTTTATTAAAGCATGGGGACAGAACTTAGGGGCAGAGAGCGCTGCCCTGGGATTGTAAGGAGAGACTGATGATATACTTGGGAGTTGGGGGAGGTCAAGACTAGGAGACGTTTCCAGAAGGACTTTTATATGTTAAAGAAGACTTACAGAATCCAGAGGCCTAGCTACTGTGAAGCAAAAGTTGTTTTCCGCCCTGGCAAAGCATTAACGGTAAAACGGTCTGGAGTTCCCAGAGAAATGGTTCACTCTGCCAGCCTCGAGGATTTGTCGATGGGCTGCAGGTCAGAAGGAAATTTAATTTCATCTGCGTTCTTTTCTGCCTCTGCTGCCCACATCAGTTATGACGAGGTTACTTTCTTCTAGGTGATGAGAGGGGCTTAGAAAGAAGATTACCTGACTAGAGCTTGATGAGGGAGCAGGAGGCAGGCAGGGCAAAATACAAGCCCTCCCCCGGGTGGGTGGGACGCGTGAGAGGTGCCTCAGGCACACCTGGCTGCCTGAAGACAAAGGAGAGAAACAAAACACGACAACACAAATGGTTAACTGATAGAGATCACAGTCCCTCGGGACAAGTGTCTCCATCAGTCTGCAAACGTCCTAGTCAATTACAGGAGAAAGGCGGCGTTATCAATAGCCTAATTTCCAGAAACCTGTAGACTCCGTTTCCTGTCACCCCAACCACACCCGTCCACAGCGATGTGGGGAACAAAGGCAAGAAGGAAATGGCAGGTAAAATTCAATTTCCTTCTAGCCTGCGGCCCATTGACAGATACCGGAGGCGGGCCGAGTACGACTTGACTCCAGGAACTCCCCACTGTCTCAATGTTAATGCTTTGCTAGAGAGACAAACAACCTCAGCTTGACTTTCGCAAGGCCTCAGGTACCTTAGGGGTCCTCTGTAGCATATCAAAGTCCCTCCGGGGGCCTCTCTTTTAACTTTTTGTCCCCAACCCCATAGTATAAATCCAACCCTTCTTCACAAACCCCAGTTGAGTGAGCTCTTTCTGCCCACTGGCTCTGTCCCCGTGCTTTAATAAAATCACCTTTTTGCACCAACATGGTCTGTGTTCAAGAATTCTTTTTGGGGGCACCTGGGTGGCTCAGTCAGCTAAGCATCTGACTTCCACTCAGGTCACGATCTCACAGTTTGTGAGTTCCAGCCCCACATTGGGCTCTCTGCTGTCAGCGTGGAGCCCGCTTCAGACCCTGTGTCCTCTCTCTGCCTCTGCCCTGACTTGTGCTTTCTCTCTGTCTCAAAAATAAGTACCAAAAAATAAATTAAAAGAAAAACATTCTTTCTTGGCCACCGGCTCCAGGCCCCATGAACCCCATCACCACCCCAAAACTTCACCAAGCCGGTGGGGTGATTCTTAATTGAACGGTTTAAGATTTCATTTCTGAGAGAGCCAAAACTGTAATTAGATCCTAGTTTGGTGACATAGGGCTTAGCATAAGTGACTCCATTTTTGGGCTGGTTGTCTTGTTTTTAATAGCTTAATTTTTCAAAAAAAAAAAAAATCAACCAAATTCCACTTTCAGTACAAAGGCAGAGTCTGAGTCAGTCTTCATCCTGGGTGCTCAGGGCAGGGAGAATCTCCCAAGTTCTGGTCTTTTCCATACAAAGATTTTGTTGTTGTTGTCATTCTTTTTAATGTCCATTTATTTTTGAGAGACAGAGACAGAGCGTGGGCGGGGGAGGGGCGGAGAGAGAGAGGGAGACACGGAATCAGAAGCGGCTCCAGGGTCTGAGCTGTCAGCGCAGAGCCCAACGTGGGGCTCGAACTCACAAGCCTTGAGACCGTGACCTGCCCTGAGATCACGACCTGAGCCCAAGTCGGCCGCTCGACCGACTGAGCCACCCAGGCGCCCCTCCATACAAAGTTTTAGATGTCCTCCACTTTATGGAACCTGTAATTTTATGGAGAAAAGGAAATCTAATATAGACCAAAATATAAAAACTTGTTGAGAATATTGGGTTAAAGAACAAAAATTCAAACGAGTAACTTTAAAAGCCTAATCGGTGGGGTGCCTGGGTGGCTCAGTCGGTTGGGCGTCCGACTTGGGCTCAGGTCATGATCTCGCAGTTTGTGAGTTCGAGCCCTGCATCAGGCTCTGTGTGGACAGCTCAGAGCTTGGAACCTGCTTCAGATTCTACATTTCTCTCTCACTCCAAAATAAAGAAACATTACAAAAATAAAAGTCTAGTTGGTTTTAGTCGAGGACTCACCAAGTGGACAGCATGCCATCTGACAAAGACAAGGAAACTGCACCACAGGGAAGCCTTTTATAGGCAGAACTGAGGTAGAACAATTGGTTATCAGCAAAAGAAAAGAAAGGATTCTTTGAGGCAAGGTCACCTTCCCTCAGGGGAAAGATCAGGGAGGTCTCATCCTGCAGATTACCTCTCTAGTGCTGATCTGGAGAATTCCAGCCCATGTGGTTGGTTCAAAATTCCACTCCTGGGAGAGAGGCTGAAACTGAAGTTGGGTTTCAGATGATAAGTCTTGTGGCGATGAGTCTTTCGGGGTTTCATATAAGTGACTCCATCCTGGCCTGTTGTTTGAAAAGTGCAGTGTTCATCCATCCTTTATTTGTTCACTCTTGTTCACTCTTCAAAGTGCCTGGGAAGAGTCTTGTCATTCAGGGCTGTTTTCAAATATAGTATGTATGTCTCTCTCTCTCTCTCTCTCTCTCTCTCTATATATATATATATATATATAAATTTTTTAATGTTTATTCATTTATTTTTTTGAGAGACAGAGAAAGAGAGAAAGCATGAGGTGGGAGGAAGGGCAGAGAGAGAGAGAGAGAGAGAGAGAGAGAGAGAAATCCCAAGCAGGCTCCGGGCTGTCAGCACAGAGCCCAGCGCGGTGCTCAGTCCCACCAACCACGAGACCATGACCTGAACCAAAACCAAGAGTCTGACGCTTCACTGACTAAGCCCCCGAGGCGCCCCTAAAACAGAGTGTATGAATAGAAAATTTCAGTTTTCTGAAATCGACAGATCAGATCAGGGGCCAACAGCTCAGGGGATGACTGCCATTGAAAATATAATTTGTTTCTTACAGAACCCAAGAGGAGGGGCCGTGCCATGAGGGGGCCACATAGGAAAGCACCAGCAGAGGTCAGGAGGCAAAGAGAGAGGGAGGAAGCATAGACAAGAGCCTTTACTGTGGTCTCTAAACGAAGGGTTGAAAACAAGACAACCGGTCCACACTGGAGTCACAAAATTGCGCATAGGCCCCACGTCACCTGTAGAGAGCAAAATGGAGTGTGTCACGTCGAGCAGGGGCCTGTGTCAAGCAGCGACACAAACAGTTTAAGGTACTGCCGCCGGCAGCATCCGCTGACACCCCAGAACTGATAAGAAGCAAAACCAGAGGAGGTCTACAGGGGCCCCAAACGGCTGAAATCCCTTTAAAAAGGGGAAGATTTTCACAGCAAACTGTCGGGCTCTTCAGACACACCTCTCTATGTCTGACCACTTCCAACGGGCGACCGCCCCCCGATTAATCTCCATACAGAACTGAGATCCTTCACTACGTGGGCATCGTGAGCGGTAAGTGCCAAGAGATGACCCAGACCAAGGCCTTCTCTCAACTGCACCCCCACAGACGACTTTGAGACCGGTTCGTGAACTTCCTACACCCTTCCCAGGGTGTTGTGTGGCTGCTCTTACGTTCTGCTCTGTGCGCCGCGTAAGAAGCCGAGTTTCATCGCACGGTGAGAGGTCACTGAGTGGGCAGTCCAGTGCCGGGCACGTAGTAGAGGCTCAAAAAGTAGCGCATGGGCAACCCTTCCTGTGACTTGACGTGTCCTCCTTCGTGCTTTCCTCATTGGGTGAGTGTCCGTGCCCGCTGGTACATCAGGGACTTTAAGGAACATAGTCGACACGATAATACCTCGCCGAAGCCTGACACATAACGCGGCTGCATAAACCGGGAAGACCGCGGGCCCTGAGGCCTCAACCTAGCCCAATCCAGAGATGTCGCTGAAGGCTTTGGGTCTCCTCACAAAAAAGAATTCCAGGAGAGGTCCAACACGGTGGATGAGTGGTACAAATAGCAAAGTTTATGAAAGTGAAAGTATACCCTTTAGATGTGAGACTGGGTACTGAGAGAGAGAGAGAGCGAGAGAGAGAGAGAGCGAGAGAGAGAGAGAGAGAGAGACAGTGAGAGAGAGCTGTGTGCCCTGGGGTTCGGGTTTCTCTGTTTTATCGACAAAGGGTAAAATATTCACTACTCGGGAACTAGACTTCTTGGAAGCAGGGTTTTGTGCCTTTTCTTCCCTATTTGGTCAAGGGTTTTCTGTTAGGGCACACGCCATCTTGGGCCTGTCCGGTCTGATCCAGCCTCTTGTGGCTTTGTTTTAGAGTACTGCCAGGAATGGCTTCCGATTCTGATTTTCCTGATAGCTGGCCAGAACTTCCTCTTCTGCCGGCCTCCAGGCATCGTACAACTGCGTAGTCTAACAATAGTAACGGCTCAAGAAGCACTTTTTTTCTTTAATGTTTCTTTGAAAGCATACAGGGGGATGGGGGGACAGAGGATCTCAGGCAGGCGCTGCCCTTACGGCAGCGAGCTGAATTCGGGAGTCCAACTCACTGATGGCAGGCGACACCGTGGCCTGAGACGGAGTCAGACACTCAACCCACTGAGAAGCCCAGGTGCCCCTCGATAAGCATTTCTGCTTATGACCTGCACTGAACTCAAGTACAAGAACCAACAACGATGGGTATCGTTGAGGCCCGGAAGGGACTCATAATCTATTTTGAGGTCACATATGGTTTAAAGAAACAATTATAGAATCAGTCTGATGTAAGATGGTCGTGAAACAAACACTCGCAAAACTTGGTGGTTTAAAGCAATTTATTATTATTATCTCTCATAATTCTGCGCATTCTCTGGGTTCATCTGGGTGGTAAAGACTTAGAGTTTCTACAGCTGCTGCCACCAAATGGCCATCAAATGCCATCAAATGAAACAGCTGTCCTCTTAAGGCTCAGCTGACTGGGCATCCTAGATGTCTCCCTCACGTAAAGGCAGCAGGGGCTGCTGCCGGCCAGCTGGGAGCTGGCTGGCCATTTGACCACAGAGCGTGAACGAGACCTCTCTGTGGGGCTCCCCGTTCTCACGAGCACAGTCTGGATTCCCAGCGGCAGCAAAAATCGGAGCAAGGCCGCTGAGAGAGAAATCAAAAACATCCAGGCCTCTTAAAAGGCAGGCCCAGAATTGCCTAAGCGTCACGGCGACTGAAAGAGCAGAGCTAGGCCGGCCGACTAGTGACCGTGTCCCCGACACGGCCGCAGAAAGAAGTTCCTGCTCAACCCTCAGAACACGCCTCCTCCCCTTAAGTAACTTACGTGTTCTAAGAAAGCAGGCTACCGATCGAGGCATTCTTCCCGAGTCTGAGGTGGGAGGAAGGGGAGTGTGAGAGGCATGGAAAGGGTGAGTAGAAGAGGGAGGCCTTCTCTCAGGTGGGGGCCAGAGGCGGGAGCCCTCAACCCTGTCCAGGCTTAGAATGGCCTGGGAGCATTTTACCCCTCCCCAAACCAATTCATCAGAGTCTCTGGGGATGGTGTTTGATGCTAGGTATTTCTACGGCACAGCAAGGCTGACAGCCAATGGTTAATAGGGGACCAGTGAGAAACGTTCTGTATACACTGAGGCCAAACATGTCAGAGATCCTCAGACACAGTGGCTCTTAAACTTCAGGTGCATCAGAATCTCCTGGAAGACTTGTTCAAACACAGATTGCTGAGCCCCACTCCCAGAGGTTCGGATTCCCTAGGTCTGTGACCACCGGGCCCAACATTTGCATTTTTAACAAGTTCCAAGGGACTCTGATAATTGCTGATTGGGACCACACTTTGGCCGCCAATCGGCTGAGTCCACGACCCTTCCCCAGCCAATCGGCTAAGGCCATGATCCCTATAAAACCTTTGTGCTTTTGAAACTCTCTCTTTCTCTCCAGTATGTCACCGCCGCGTCGAAGCAGGTAGGAGATTGAGCTCGAGCTAGCTCGAATAAAGGCTCTTCGCTTCTGCATCGGACTCGGCTCCCTGGTGGTCTTTGGGGATCACGAATTCGGGGCATAATACTACCATTCTCTACTGGTCACAACAATCCTAAGCCAGACCAGATTTAGTAGGGTGGAAAAAGGGACAGACCCTACATCTTGAAGGAGGAGGTGGTGTCATATGCATCTAATGGAGGCAAGTATAGATGGTGTATATGTTTATAAAATACAGTAGAGCTCCTAAAGGATACTACTATTGATCTGATGAGTGCCCTTTGTCCCTGATGAGGCCAAGTCTTCCCCATTCCGACACGAGCTCAGGACACCAGAAGGCCCACCACCCCGGGCCCAGAGGCGCCGTTGGCATGGCATGCAGGTCCTCGCTCTCGTTCTGACCGCACAGGCCAAGGCGAGGCTGCGCCCAAAGGCCAGAAGAGCCAGGAGAAACGGGGAGAATCACTTGAAGGAATTACTCGCAAGGGAGTGCTCCCACCCACCAACACACGCATAGACCCACGTGCGCGCCTGCGCGCGCACGCACACACACACACA
This sequence comes from Prionailurus bengalensis, assembly GCF_016509475.1. Lineage (NCBI taxonomy): Eukaryota > Metazoa > Chordata > Mammalia > Carnivora > Felidae > Prionailurus > Prionailurus bengalensis. The sequence continues at coordinate 19,279,403 of NC_057351.1, forward strand.
CACACACACACACATTACCACCACCCCCACCCCCACCCCCACCCGAACACACACACATCTCATACCTGGGCCTGACAGGAATGGGAGGAGGGATCAGACGGGCCTCCTGAGGCCTAGGCTGCAGGCCCTTGGGATCCAAGGAGTCATAAGTCAGCTTCAAGCCACTGCCACTTTGCCTAGACCCGCCCCAGCACCATGACCCTCCCGAGGGGGTAGCTGTCTCTCCAACACAGCCTCTTTGTGTGTGGTTCCTAGAGTTTGGGGGGTGTCTGTGTTGGATAATCCAGAGGTCGCTGCTTCAATACCACTCCCACTCCCTCTCCGACGCCATCTCTGTCACCCTCACCCTTTCCATCTCCCTCTCCACACCCCCACTCCCCTTGTCCCTCTTATTCTGACTCTCCCTATCTGCCTGTCTCTTCTCCCAACGTGTTCCTTTCTCTGTCAATCACCTTGAAAGGGTGTCTCTCGGTCCTTGAACTATCTGTCTACCTATCTGGGAATAGATCTATTCTCCTGAACCAGGACGTGGTGTGCGTGGGTGGGGTGGGAGGCGAGCAAGGGTCTCCGCAAACGGAGCTGGCTGGGACTGGTGATATTCTCTGGGAGCACTGGGGCTCCCGGAAGGGTTTGACAAGGTGGTGCAGACAGGACAGAAAAGCCAGGAGGCTGGCTGCAAGAGCCATAGGGCTGGGGAGGAGGCACTGAGAACACGGCAGAGCGGGCCCAGAAGGCAGGGCCTGCCACATGGCCCACCCTCACTTTCACCTTCTTCCCAGTGAGCACCCCGGGGTGTGGTGTGGTGAGGGGCGGTGTGGTGCGGGGCTGCGAGGTGCAGTGCGGTGCGGTGCGGGATGGAAGCTGAGGACGGCGTGGGGCCAGGCCGCGAGCAGCCTGCAAGAGTCCCGGGATTGGAGAACGCCGGGGCTTGCGCCATAGCGAGTTGCCAGGGTCCTCTTGGGAGACCACCCCCACACGCCCAGGGCCCAAGGCAGACCGCGGCGGCAGCCAGGCAGGCAGGCAGGCAGGCAGACAGGTGCATGGGAGAAACGCTGCAACCGCTGGGCTTGGGACGGGTGGAGCAGGCTCTTGAGGCGCCCAGCGGGACTGGGGAGGAGGCGCTGAGAACCCGGCGGGGTGTGTGTGTGGGGTGGGGGGCCCAGAAGGAAAGGCCGGCCGGATGCCCCACGCTCGCTTCCACCCTCTTCCCAGTGAGCGGCCCGACGTGGTGCGGTGCGGTGCGGTGCGGTGCGGGATGGAAGCGGAGGCGGGCGTGGGGCCAAGCCGGGAGCAGCGTGCAAGAGTCCCGGGATCGGTGAAGGCCGGGGCTTGCGCCACAGCGCCTTGCCAGGGTCCTCTTGCGCCGCCTCCGCCACCCGCCCGGGGCCCGCGGCGGAGGGCGGCGGCAGCCAGGCAGCCAGGCAGCCAGGCAGGCAGGCAGGCAGGCAGGCGCGTGCATGGGTGAAGCGCGGCACCCGCTGGGCTTGGGACGCGTGGAGCAGGCTCTTGAGGCGCCCAGCGGCAGCCGCCGGCGTCTACGGCCATACCACCCTGAACGCGCCCGATCTCGTCTGATCTCGGAAGCTAAGCAGGGTCGGGCCTGGTTAGTACTTGGATGGGAGACCGCCTGGGAATACCGGGTGCTGTAGGCTTTTTTTGCCTTTTGCCTTTTGCCTCTGGCCTCCTTGACCTCTCCTTTGGCGCCCGCCGCCCCTCCCCCCTCCCTCCGTGTGTCCCTCTCTCCCCGGGGAGCGCGTCTCCTGGGGCCAAACACACCCCGCCCACTGCTCCCTCAGCTCCTCCCGGGCCGGCAAAGCGGCCTGGCCTGGCCTGGCCTAGCCCTGCCTGGCCCCGCCCCGCCTCGCCCCGCCCCGCCCCCCGAGCCCGCACACCGCACACCCCACGGCACTTCCCAAGGGGTCCGCTCGCCGCTCCCCGCTCCCCACTGCCCGCACCAGGCTAAATCCCACTGCACCGGCTGGAAGCCACGCCCCAGCTTTGCACCTTTCCTGACACTGCACCCGCACGCACGGAGGGGTGGGGGGGTGCGGTGAGGGCGGGGCCGGGGGCTGGCGCCTGGGGACTGGAGGGTGGGGGCTGGCTGGGTGGATACAAGAACCCAGGAGCGGGCGGGGAGGGCGGGGCAGCGAGACCCCACACTCGGACTCCGCCACGGGCCTGGGCTCCCTGGGTCCCGGACCTCTTCCCTCCCTCGAGCCCTCATCCCCAGGGCCCCCGGCGGCGTTTGGCGAGGCCCGGCTAGGGCAGCGGGCTCGGGCTGGTGATGTTCTCTGGGGGCGCTGGGGCCTCCGGGGTGGCTTTGCACCAGGTGGGGCGGACGGGAATGAAAGGCGGGGGGGTTGGGGGGGCTGGCTGCGCTCGCCCTGGGACTGGGGAGGAGGCGCTGAGAACCCGGCGGGGTGTGTGTGTGGGGTGGGGGGCCCAGAAGGAAAGGCAGGCCGGATGCCCCACGCTCGCTTCCACCCTCTTCCCAGTGAGCGGCCCGACGTGGTGCGGTGCGGTGCGATGCGGTGCGGTGCGGTGCGGTGCGGTGCGGGATGGAAGCGGAGGCGGGCGTGGGGCCAAGCCGGGAGCAGCGTGCAAGAGTCCCGGGATCGGTGAAGGCCGGGGCTTGCGCCACAGCGCCTTGCCAGGGTCCTCTTGCGCCGCCTCCGCCACCCGCCCGGGGCCCGCGGCGGAGGGCGGCGGCAGCCAGGCAGCCAGGCAGCCAGGCAGGCAGGCAGGCAGGCAGGCGCGTGCATGGGTGAAGCGCGGCACCCGCTGGGCTTGGGACGCGTGGAGCAGGCTCTTGAGGCGCCCAGCGGCAGCCGCCGGCGTCTACGGCCATACCACCCTGAACGCGCCCGATCTCGTCTGATCTCGGAAGCTAAGCAGGGTCGGGCCTGGTTAGTACTTGGATGGGAGACCGCCTGGGAATACCGGGTGCTGTAGGCTTTTTTTGCCTTTTGCCTTTTGCCTCTGGCCTCCTTGACCTCTCCTTTGGCGCCCGCCGCCCCTCCCCCCTCCCTCCGTGTGTCCCTCTCTCCCCGGGGAGCGCGTCTCCTGGGGCCAAACACACCCCGCCCACTGCTCCCTCAGCTCCTCCCGGGCCGGCAAAGCGGCCTGGCCTGGCCTGGCCTAGCCCTGCCTGGCCCCGCCCCGCCTCGCCCCGCCCCGCCCCCCGAGCCCGCACACCGCACACCCCACGGCACTTCCCAAGGGGTCCGCTCGCCGCTCCCCGCTCCCCACTGCCCGCACCAGGCTAAATCCCACTGCACCGGCTGGAAGCCACGCCCCAGCTTTGCACCTTTCCTGACACTGCACCCGCACGCACGGAGGGGTGGGGGGGTGCGGTGAGGGCGGGGCCGGGGGCTGGCGCCTGGGGACTGGAGGGTGGGGGCTGGCTGGGTGGATACAAGAACCCAGGAGCGGGCGGGGAGGGCGGGGCAGCGAGACCCCACACTCGGACTCCGCCACGGGCCTGGGCTCCCTGGGTCCCGGACCTCTTCCCTCCCTCGAGCCCTCATCCCCAGGGCCCCCGGCGGCGTTTGGCGAGGCCCGGCTAGGGCAGCGGGCTCGGGCTGGTGATGTTCTCTGGGGGCGCTGGGGCCTCCGGGGTGGCTTTGCACCAGGTGGGGCGGACGGGAATGAAAGGCGGGGGGGTTGGGGGGGCTGGCTGCGCTCGCCCTGGGACTGGGGAGGAGGCGCTGAGAACCCGGCGGGGTGTGTGTGTGGGGTGGGGGGCCCAGAAGGAAAGGCAGGCCGGATGCCCCACGCTCGCTTCCACCCTCTTCCCAGTGAGCGGCCCGACGTGGTGCGGTGCGGTGCGATGCGGTGCGGTGCGGTGCGGTGCGGTGCGGGATGGAAGCGGAGGCGGGCGTGGGGCCAAGCCGGGAGCAGCGTGCAAGAGTCCCGGGATCGGTGAAGGCCGGGGCTTGCGCCACAGCGCCTTGCCAGGGTCCTCTTGCGCCGCCTCCGCCACCCGCCCGGGGCCCGCGGCGGAGGGCGGCGGCAGCCAGGCAGCCAGGCAGCCAGGCAGGCAGGCAGGCAGGCAGGCGCGTGCATGGGTGAAGCGCGGCACCCGCTGGGCTTGGGACGCGTGGAGCAGGCTCTTGAGGCGCCCAGCGGCAGCCGCCGGCGTCTACGGCCATACCACCCTGAACGCGCCCGATCTCGTCTGATCTCGGAAGCTAAGCAGGGTCGGGCCTGGTTAGTACTTGGATGGGAGACCGCCTGGGAATACCGGGTGCTGTAGGCTTTTTTTGCCTTTTGCCTTTTGCCTCTGGCCTCCTTGACCTCTCCTTTGGCGCCCGCCGCCCCTCCCCCCTCCCTCCGTGTGTCCCTCTCTCCCCGGGGAGCGCGTCTCCTGGGGCCAAACACACCCCGCCCACTGCTCCCTCAGCTCCTCCCGGGCCGGCAAAGCGGCCTGGCCTGGCCTGGCCTAGCCCTGCCTGGCCCCGCCCCGCCTCGCCCCGCCCCGCCCCCCGAGCCCGCACACCGCACACCCCACGGCACTTCCCAAGGGGTCCGCTCGCCGCTCCCCGCTCCCCACTGCCCGCACCAGGCTAAATCCCACTGCACCGGCTGGAAGCCACGCCCCAGCTTTGCACCTTTCCTGACACTGCACCCGCACGCACGGAGGGGTGGGGGGGTGCGGTGAGGGCGGGGCCGGGGGCTGGCGCCTGGGGACTGGAGGGTGGGGGCTGGCTGGGTGGATACAAGAACCCAGGAGCGGGCGGGGAGGGCGGGGCAGCGAGACCCCACACTCGGACTCCGCCACGGGCCTGGGCTCCCTGGGTCCCGGACCTCTTCCCTCCCTCGAGCCCTCATCCCCAGGGCCCCCGGCGGCGTTTGGCGAGGCCCGGCTAGGGCAGCGGGCTCGGGCTGGTGATGTTCTCTGGGGGCGCTGGGGCCTCCGGGGTGGCTTTGCACCAGGTGGGGCGGACGGGAATGAAAGGCGGGGGGGTTGGGGGGGCTGGCTGCGCTCGCCCTGGGACTGGGGAGGAGGCGCTGAGAACCCGGCGGGGTGTGTGTGTGGGGTGGGGGGCCCAGAAGGAAAGGCAGGCCGGATGCCCCACGCTCGCTTCCACCCTCTTCCCAGTGAGCGGCCCGACGTGGTGCGGTGCGGTGCGGTGCGGGATGGAAGCGGAGGCGGGCGTGGGGCCAAGCCGGGAGCAGCGTGCAAGAGTCCCGGGATCGGTGAAGGCCGGGGCTTGCGCCACAGCGCCTTGCCAGGGTCCTCTTGCGCCGCCTCCGCCACCCGCCCGGGGCCCGCGGCGGAGGGCGGCGGCAGCCAGGCAGCCAGGCAGCCAGGCAGGCAGGCAGGCAGGCAGGCGCGTGCATGGGTGAAGCGCGGCACCCGCTGGGCTTGGGACGCGTGGAGCAGGCTCTTGAGGCGCCCAGCGGCAGCCGCCGGCGTCTACGGCCATACCACCCTGAACGCGCCCGATCTCGTCTGATCTCGGAAGCTAAGCAGGGTCGGGCCTGGTTAGTACTTGGATGGGAGACCGCCTGGGAATACCGGGTGCTGTAGGCTTTTTTTGCCTTTTGCCTTTTGCCTCTGGCCTCCTTGACCTCTCCTTTGGCGCCCGCCGCCCCTCCCCCCTCCCTCCGTGTGTCCCTCTCTCCCCGGGGAGCGCGTCTCCTGGGGCCAAACACACCCCGCCCACTGCTCCCTCAGCTCCTCCCGGGCCGGCAAAGCGGCCTGGCCTGGCCTGGCCTAGCCCTGCCTGGCCCCGCCCCGCCTCGCCCCGCCCCGCCCCCCGAGCCCGCACACCGCACACCCCACGGCACTTCCCAAGGGGTCCGCTCGCCGCTCCCCGCTCCCCACTGCCCGCACCAGGCTAAATCCCACTGCACCGGCTGGAAGCCACGCCCCAGCTTTGCACCTTTCCTGACACTGCACCCGCACGCACGGAGGGGTGGGGGGGTGCGGTGAGGGCGGGGCCGGGGGCTGGCGCCTGGGGACTGGAGGGTGGGGGCTGGCTGGGTGGATACAAGAACCCAGGAGCGGGCGGGGAGGGCGGGGCAGCGAGACCCCACACTCGGACTCCGCCACGGGCCTGGGCTCCCTGGGTCCCGGACCTCTTCCCTCCCTCGAGCCCTCATCCCCAGGGCCCCCGGCGGCGTTTGGCGAGGCCCGGCTAGGGCAGCGGGCTCGGGCTGGTGATGTTCTCTGGGGGCGCTGGGGCCTCCGGGGTGGCTTTGCACCAGGTGGGGCGGACGGGAATGAAAGGCGGGGGGGTTGGGGGGGCTGGCTGCGCTCGCCCTGGGACTGGGGAGGAGGCGCTGAGAACCCGGCGGGGTGTGTGTGTGGGGTGGGGGGCCCAGAAGGAAAGGCAGGCCGGATGCCCCACGCTCGCTTCCACCCTCTTCCCAGTGAGCGGCCCGACGTGGTGCGGTGCGGTGCGATGCGGTGCGGTGCGGTGCGGTGCGGTGCGGGATGGAAGCGGAGGCGGGCGTGGGGCCAAGCCGGGAGCAGCGTGCAAGAGTCCCGGGATCGGTGAAGGCCGGGGCTTGCGCCACAGCGCCTTGCCAGGGTCCTCTTGCGCCGCCTCCGCCACCCGCCCGGGGCCCGCGGCGGAGGGCGGCGGCAGCCAGGCAGCCAGGCAGCCAGGCAGGCAGGCAGGCAGGCAGGCGCGTGCATGGGTGAAGCGCGGCACCCGCTGGGCTTGGGACGCGTGGAGCAGGCTCTTGAGGCGCCCAGCGGCAGCCGCCGGCGTCTACGGCCATACCACCCTGAACGCGCCCGATCTCGTCTGATCTCGGAAGCTAAGCAGGGTCGGGCCTGGTTAGTACTTGGATGGGAGACCGCCTGGGAATACCGGGTGCTGTAGGCTTTTTTTGCCTTTTGCCTTTTGCCTCTGGCCTCCTTGACCTCTCCTTTGGCGCCCGCCGCCCCTCCCCCCTCCCTCCGTGTGTCCCTCTCTCCCCGGGGAGCGCGTCTCCTGGGGCCAAACACACCCCGCCCACTGCTCCCTCAGCTCCTCCCGGGCCGGCAAAGCGGCCTGGCCTGGCCTGGCCTAGCCCTGCCTGGCCCCGCCCCGCCTCGCCCCGCCCCGCCCCCCGAGCCCGCACACCGCACACCCCACGGCACTTCCCAAGGGGTCCGCTCGCCGCTCCCCGCTCCCCACTGCCCGCACCAGGCTAAATCCCACTGCACCGGCTGGAAGCCACGCCCCAGCTTTGCACCTTTCCTGACACTGCACCCGCACGCACGGAGGGGTGGGGGGGTGCGGTGAGGGCGGGGCCGGGGGCTGGCGCCTGGGGACTGGAGGGTGGGGGCTGGCTGGGTGGATACAAGAACCCAGGAGCGGGCGGGGAGGGCGGGGCAGCGAGACCCCACACTCGGACTCCGCCACGGGCCTGGGCTCCCTGGGTCCCGGACCTCTTCCCTCCCTCGAGCCCTCATCCCCAGGGCCCCCGGCGGCGTTTGGCGAGGCCCGGCTAGGGCAGCGGGCTCGGGCTGGTGATGTTCTCTGGGGGCGCTGGGGCCTCCGGGGTGGCTTTGCACCAGGTGGGGCGGACGGGAATGAAAGGCGGGGGGGTTGGGGGGGCTGGCTGCGCTCGCCCTGGGACTGGGGAGGAGGCGCTGAGAACCCGGCGGGGTGTGTGTGTGGGGTGGGGGGCCCAGAAGGAAAGGCAGGCCGGATGCCCCACGCTCGCTTCCACCCTCTTCCCAGTGAGCGGCCCGACGTGGTGCGGTGCGGTGCGATGCGGTGCGGTGCGGTGCGGTGCGGTGCGGGATGGAAGCGGAGGCGGGCGTGGGGCCAAGCCGGGAGCAGCGTGCAAGAGTCCCGGGATCGGTGAAGGCCGGGGCTTGCGCCACAGCGCCTTGCCAGGGTCCTCTTGCGCCGCCTCCGCCACCCGCCCGGGGCCCGCGGCGGAGGGCGGCGGCAGCCAGGCAGCCAGGCAGCCAGGCAGGCAGGCAGGCAGGCAGGCGCGTGCATGGGTGAAGCGCGGCACCCGCTGGGCTTGGGACGCGTGGAGCAGGCTCTTGAGGCGCCCAGCGGCAGCCGCCGGCGTCTACGGCCATACCACCCTGAACGCGCCCGATCTCGTCTGATCTCGGAAGCTAAGCAGGGTCGGGCCTGGTTAGTACTTGGATGGGAGACCGCCTGGGAATACCGGGTGCTGTAGGCTTTTTTTGCCTTTTGCCTTTTGCCTCTGGCCTCCTTGACCTCTCCTTTGGCGCCCGCCGCCCCTCCCCCCTCCCTCCGTGTGTCCCTCTCTCCCCGGGGAGCGCGTCTCCTGGGGCCAAACACACCCCGCCCACTGCTCCCTCAGCTCCTCCCGGGCCGGCAAAGCGGCCTGGCCTGGCCTGGCCTAGCCCTGCCTGGCCCCGCCCCGCCTCGCCCCGCCCCGCCCCCCGAGCCCGCACACCGCACACCCCACGGCACTTCCCAAGGGGTCCGCTCGCCGCTCCCCGCTCCCCACTGCCCGCACCAGGCTAAATCCCACTGCACCGGCTGGAAGCCACGCCCCAGCTTTGCACCTTTCCTGACACTGCACCCGCACGCACGGAGGGGTGGGGGGGTGCGGTGAGGGCGGGGCCGGGGGCTGGCGCCTGGGGACTGGAGGGTGGGGGCTGGCTGGGTGGATACAAGAACCCAGGAGCGGGCGGGGAGGGCGGGGCAGCGAGACCCCACACTCGGACTCCGCCACGGGCCTGGGCTCCCTGGGTCCCGGACCTCTTCCCTCCCTCGAGCCCTCATCCCCAGGGCCCCCGGCGGCGTTTGGCGAGGCCCGGCTAGGGCAGCGGGCTCGGGCTGGTGATGTTCTCTGGGGGCGCTGGGGCCTCCGGGGTGGCTTTGCACCAGGTGGGGCGGACGGGAATGAAAGGCGGGGGGGTTGGGGGGGCTGGCTGCGCTCGCCCTGGGACTGGGGAGGAGGCGCTGAGAACCCGGCGGGGTGTGTGTGTGGGGTGGGGGGCCCAGAAGGAAAGGCAGGCCGGATGCCCCACGCTCGCTTCCACCCTCTTCCCAGTGAGCGGCCCGACGTGGTGCGGTGCGGTGCGATGCGGTGCGGTGCGGTGCGGTGCGGGATGGAAGCGGAGGCGGGCGTGGGGCCAAGCCGGGAGCAGCGTGCAAGAGTCCCGGGATCGGTGAAGGCCGGGGCTTGCGCCACAGCGCCTTGCCAGGGTCCTCTTGCGCCGCCTCCGCCACCCGCCCGGGGCCCGCGGCGGAGGGCGGCGGCAGCCAGGCAGCCAGGCAGCCAGGCAGGCAGGCAGGCAGGCAGGCGCGTGCATGGGTGAAGCGCGGCACCCGCTGGGCTTGGGACGCGTGGAGCAGGCTCTTGAGGCGCCCAGCGGCAGCCGCCGGCGTCTACGGCCATACCACCCTGAACGCGCCCGATCTCGTCTGATCTCGGAAGCTAAGCAGGGTCGGGCCTGGTTAGTACTTGGATGGGAGACCGCCTGGGAATACCGGGTGCTGTAGGCTTTTTTTGCCTTTTGCCTTTTGCCTCTGGCCTCCTTGACCTCTCCTTTGGCGCCCGCCGCCCCTCCCCCCTCCCTCCGTGTGTCCCTCTCTCCCCGGGGAGCGCGTCTCCTGGGGCCAAACACACCCCGCCCACTGCTCCCTCAGCTCCTCCCGGGCCGGCAAAGCGGCCTGGCCTGGCCTGGCCTAGCCCTGCCTGGCCCCGCCCCGCCTCGCCCCGCCCCGCCCCCCGAGCCCGCACACCGCACACCCCACGGCACTTCCCAAGGGGTCCGCTCGCCGCTCCCCGCTCCCCACTGCCCGCACCAGGCTAAATCCCACTGCACCGGCTGGAAGCCACGCCCCAGCTTTGCACCTTTCCTGACACTGCACCCGCACGCACGGAGGGGTGGGGGGGTGCGGTGAGGGCGGGGCCGGGGGCTGGCGCCTGGGGACTGGAGGGTGGGGGCTGGCTGGGTGGATACAAGAACCCAGGAGCGGGCGGGGAGGGCGGGGCAGCGAGACCCCACACTCGGACTCCGCCACGGGCCTGGGCTCCCTGGGTCCCGGACCTCTTCCCTCCCTCGAGCCCTCATCCCCAGGGCCCCCGGCGGCGTTTGGCGAGGCCCGGCTAGGGCAGCGGGCTCGGGCTGGTGATGTTCTCTGGGGGCGCTGGGGCCTCCGGGGTGGCTTTGCACCAGGTGGGGCGGACGGGAATGAAAGGCGGGGGGGTTGGGGGGGCTGGCTGCGCTCGCCCTGGGACTGGGGAGGAGGCGCTGAGAACCCGGCGGGGTGTGTGTGTGGGGTGGGGGGCCCAGAAGGAAAGGCAGGCCGGATGCCCCACGCTCGCTTCCACCCTCTTCCCAGTGAGCGGCCCGACGTGGTGCGGTGCGGTGCGATGCGGTGCGGTGCGGTGCGGTGCGGTGCGGGATGGAAGCGGAGGCGGGCGTGGGGCCAAGCCGGGAGCAGCGTGCAAGAGTCCCGGGATCGGTGAAGGCCGGGGCTTGCGCCACAGCGCCTTGCCAGGGTCCTCTTGCGCCGCCTCCGCCACCCGCCCGGGGCCCGCGGCGGAGGGCGGCGGCAGCCAGGCAGCCAGGCAGCCAGGCAGGCAGGCAGGCAGGCAGGCGCGTGCATGGGTGAAGCGCGGCACCCGCTGGGCTTGGGACGCGTGGAGCAGGCTCTTGAGGCGCCCAGCGGCAGCCGCCGGCGTCTACGGCCATACCACCCTGAACGCGCCCGATCTCGTCTGATCTCGGAAGCTAAGCAGGGTCGGGCCTGGTTAGTACTTGGATGGGAGACCGCCTGGGAATACCGGGTGCTGTAGGCTTTTTTTGCCTTTTGCCTTTTGCCTCTGGCCTCCTTGACCTCTCCTTTGGCGCCCGCCGCCCCTCCCCCCTCCCTCCGTGTGTCCCTCTCTCCCCGGGGAGCGCGTCTCCTGGGGCCAAACACACCCCGCCCACTGCTCCCTCAGCTCCTCCCGGGCCGGCAAAGCGGCCTGGCCTGGCCTGGCCTAGCCCTGCCTGGCCCCGCCCCGCCTCGCCCCGCCCCGCCCCCCGAGCCCGCACACCGCACACCCCACGGCACTTCCCAAGGGGTCCGCTCGCCGCTCCCCGCTCCCCACTGCCCGCACCAGGCTAAATCCCACTGCACCGGCTGGAAGCCACGCCCCAGCTTTGCACCTTTCCTGACACTGCACCCGCACGCACGGAGGGGTGGGGGGGTGCGGTGAGGGCGGGGCCGGGGGCTGGCGCCTGGGGACTGGAGGGTGGGGGCTGGCTGGGTGGATACAAGAACCCAGGAGCGGGCGGGGAGGGCGGGGCAGCGAGACCCCACACTCGGACTCCGCCACGGGCCTGGGCTCCCTGGGTCCCGGACCTCTTCCCTCCCTCGAGCCCTCATCCCCAGGGCCCCCGGCGGCGTTTGGCGAGGCCCGGCTAGGGCAGCGGGCTCGGGCTGGTGATGTTCTCTGGGGGCGCTGGGGCCTCCGGGGTGGCTTTGCACCAGGTGGGGCGGACGGGAATGAAAGGCGGGGGGGTTGGGGGGGCTGGCTGCGCTCGCCCTGGGACTGGGGAGGAGGCGCTGAGAACCCGGCGGGGTGTGTGTGTGGGGTGGGGGGCCCAGAAGGAAAGGCAGGCCGGATGCCCCACGCTCGCTTCCACCCTCTTCCCAGTGAGCGGCCCGACGTGGTGCGGTGCGGTGCGATGCGGTGCGGTGCGGTGCGGTGCGGTGCGGGATGGAAGCGGAGGCGGGCGTGGGGCCAAGCCGGGAGCAGCGTGCAAGAGTCCCGGGATCGGTGAAGGCCGGGGCTTGCGCCACAGCGCCTTGCCAGGGTCCTCTTGCGCCGCCTCCGCCACCCGCCCGGGGCCCGCGGCGGAGGGCGGCGGCAGCCAGGCAGCCAGGCAGCCAGGCAGGCAGGCAGGCAGGCAGGCGCGTGCATGGGTGAAGCGCGGCACCCGCTGGGCTTGGGACGCGTGGAGCAGGCTCTTGAGGCGCCCAGCGGCAGCCGCCGGCGTCTACGGCCATACCACCCTGAACGCGCCCGATCTCGTCTGATCTCGGAAGCTAAGCAGGGTCGGGCCTGGTTAGTACTTGGATGGGAGACCGCCTGGGAATACCGGGTGCTGTAGGCTTTTTTTGCCTTTTGCCTTTTGCCTCTGGCCTCCTTGACCTCTCCTTTGGCGCCCGCCGCCCCTCCCCCCTCCCTCCGTGTGTCCCTCTCTCCCCGGGGAGCGCGTCTCCTGGGGCCAAACACACCCCGCCCACTGCTCCCTCAGCTCCTCCCGGGCCGGCAAAGCGGCCTGGCCTGGCCTGGCCTAGCCCTGCCTGGCCCCGCCCCGCCTCGCCCCGCCCCGCCCCCCGAGCCCGCACACCGCACACCCCACGGCACTTCCCAAGGGGTCCGCTCGCCGCTCCCCGCTCCCCACTGCCCGCACCAGGCTAAATCCCACTGCACCGGCTGGAAGCCACGCCCCAGCTTTGCACCTTTCCTGACACTGCACCCGCACGCACGGAGGGGTGGGGGGGTGCGGTGAGGGCGGGGCCGGGGGCTGGCGCCTGGGGACTGGAGGGTGGGGGCTGGCTGGGTGGATACAAGAACCCAGGAGCGGGCGGGGAGGGCGGGGCAGCGAGACCCCACACTCGGACTCCGCCACGGGCCTGGGCTCCCTGGGTCCCGGACCTCTTCCCTCCCTCGAGCCCTCATCCCCAGGGCCCCCGGCGGCGTTTGGCGAGGCCCGGCTAGGGCAGCGGGCTCGGGCTGGTGATGTTCTCTGGGGGCGCTGGGGCCTCCGGGGTGGCTTTGCACCAGGTGGGGCGGACGGGAATGAAAGGCGGGGGGGTTGGGGGGGCTGGCTGCGCTCGCCCTGGGACTGGGGAGGAGGCGCTGAGAACCCGGCGGGGTGTGTGTGTGGGGTGGGGGGCCCAGAAGGAAAGGCAGGCCGGATGCCCCACGCTCGCTTCCACCCTCTTCCCAGTGAGCGGCCCGACGTGGTGCGGTGCGGTGCGATGCGGTGCGGTGCGGTGCGGTGCGGTGCGGGATGGAAGCGGAGGCGGGCGTGGGGCCAAGCCGGGAGCAGCGTGCAAGAGTCCCGGGATCGGTGAAGGCCGGGGCTTGCGCCACAGCGCCTTGCCAGGGTCCTCTTGCGCCGCCTCCGCCACCCGCCCGGGGCCCGCGGCGGAGGGCGGCGGCAGCCAGGCAGCCAGGCAGCCAGGCAGGCAGGCAGGCAGGCAGGCGCGTGCATGGGTGAAGCGCGGCACCCGCTGGGCTTGGGACGCGTGGAGCAGGCTCTTGAGGCGCCCAGCGGCAGCCGCCGGCGTCTACGGCCATACCACCCTGAACGCGCCCGATCTCGTCTGATCTCGGAAGCTAAGCAGGGTCGGGCCTGGTTAGTACTTGGATGGGAGACCGCCTGGGAATACCGGGTGCTGTAGGCTTTTTTTGCCTTTTGCCTTTTGCCTCTGGCCTCCTTGACCTCTCCTTTGGCGCCCGCCGCCCCTCCCCCCTCCCTCCGTGTGTCCCTCTCTCCCCGGGGAGCGCGTCTCCTGGGGCCAAACACACCCCGCCCACTGCTCCCTCAGCTCCTCCCGGGCCGGCAAAGCGGCCTGGCCTGGCCTGGCCTAGCCCTGCCTGGCCCCGCCCCGCCTCGCCCCGCCCCGCCCCCCGAGCCCGCACACCGCACACCCCACGGCACTTCCCAAGGGGTCCGCTCGCCGCTCCCCGCTCCCCACTGCCCGCACCAGGCTAAATCCCACTGCACCGGCTGGAAGCCACGCCCCAGCTTTGCACCTTTCCTGACACTGCACCCGCACGCACGGAGGGGTGGGGGGGTGCGGTGAGGGCGGGGCCGGGGGCTGGCGCCTGGGGACTGGAGGGTGGGGGCTGGCTGGGTGGATACAAGAACCCAGGAGCGGGCGGGGAGGGCGGGGCAGCGAGACCCCACACTCGGACTCCGCCACGGGCCTGGGCTCCCTGGGTCCCGGACCTCTTCCCTCCCTCGAGCCCTCATCCCCAGGGCCCCCGGCGGCGTTTGGCGAGGCCCGGCTAGGGCAGCGGGCTCGGGCTGGTGATGTTCTCTGGGGGCGCTGGGGCCTCCGGGGTGGCTTTGCACCAGGTGGGGCGGACGGGAATGAAAGGCGGGGGGGTTGGGGGGGCTGGCTGCGCTCGCCCTGGGACTGGGGAGGAGGCGCTGAGAACCCGGCGGGGTGTGTGTGTGGGGTGGGGGGCCCAGAAGGAAAGGCAGGCCGGATGCCCCACGCTCGCTTCCACCCTCTTCCCAGTGAGCGGCCCGACGTGGTGCGGTGCGGTGCGGTGCGGGATGGAAGCGGAGGCGGGCGTGGGGCCAAGCCGGGAGCAGCGTGCAAGAGTCCCGGGATCGGTGAAGGCCGGGGCTTGCGCCACAGCGCCTTGCCAGGGTCCTCTTGCGCCGCCTCCGCCACCCGCCCGGGGCCCGCGGCGGAGGGCGGCGGCAGCCAGGCAGCCAGGCAGCCAGGCAGGCAGGCAGGCAGGCAGGCGCGTGCATGGGTGAAGCGCGGCACCCGCTGGGCTTGGGACGCGTGGAGCAGGCTCTTGAGGCGCCCAGCGGCAGCCGCCGGCGTCTACGGCCATACCACCCTGAACGCGCCCGATCTCGTCTGATCTCGGAAGCTAAGCAGGGTCGGGCCTGGTTAGTACTTGGATGGGAGACCGCCTGGGAATACCGGGTGCTGTAGGCTTTTTTTGCCTTTTGCCTTTTGCCTCTGGCCTCCTTGACCTCTCCTTTGGCGCCCGCCGCCCCTCCCCCCTCCCTCCGTGTGTCCCTCTCTCCCCGGGGAGCGCGTCTCCTGGGGCCAAACACACCCCGCCCACTGCTCCCTCAGCTCCTCCCGGGCCGGCAAAGCGGCCTGGCCTGGCCTGGCCTAGCCCTGCCTGGCCCCGCCCCGCCTCGCCCCGCCCCGCCCCCCGAGCCCGCACACCGCACACCCCACGGCACTTCCCAAGGGGTCCGCTCGCCGCTCCCCGCTCCCCACTGCCCGCACCAGGCTAAATCCCACTGCACCGGCTGGAAGCCACGCCCCAGCTTTGCACCTTTCCTGACACTGCACCCGCACGCACGGAGGGGTGGGGGGGTGCGGTGAGGGCGGGGCCGGGGGCTGGCGCCTGGGGACTGGAGGGTGGGGGCTGGCTGGGTGGATACAAGAACCCAGGAGCGGGCGGGGAGGGCGGGGCAGCGAGACCCCACACTCGGACTCCGCCACGGGCCTGGGCTCCCTGGGTCCCGGACCTCTTCCCTCCCTCGAGCCCTCATCCCCAGGGCCCCCGGCGGCGTTTGGCGAGGCCCGGCTAGGGCAGCGGGCTCGGGCTGGTGATGTTCTCTGGGGGCGCTGGGGCCTCCGGGGTGGCTTTGCACCAGGTGGGGCGGACGGGAATGAAAGGCGGGGGGGTTGGGGGGGCTGGCTGCGCTCGCCCTGGGACTGGGGAGGAGGCGCTGAGAACCCGGCGGGGTGTGTGTGTGGGGTGGGGGGCCCAGAAGGAAAGGCAGGCCGGATGCCCCACGCTCGCTTCCACCCTCTTCCCAGTGAGCGGCCCGACGTGGTGCGGTGCGGTGCGATGCGGTGCGGTGCGGTGCGGTGCGGTGCGGGATGGAAGCGGAGGCGGGCGTGGGGCCAAGCCGGGAGCAGCGTGCAAGAGTCCCGGGATCGGTGAAGGCCGGGGCTTGCGCCACAGCGCCTTGCCAGGGTCCTCTTGCGCCGCCTCCGCCACCCGCCCGGGGCCCGCGGCGGAGGGCGGCGGCAGCCAGGCAGCCAGGCAGCCAGGCAGGCAGGCAGGCAGGCAGGCGCGTGCATGGGTGAAGCGCGGCACCCGCTGGGCTTGGGACGCGTGGAGCAGGCTCTTGAGGCGCCCAGCGGCAGCCGCCGGCGTCTACGGCCATACCACCCTGAACGCGCCCGATCTCGTCTGATCTCGGAAGCTAAGCAGGGTCGGGCCTGGTTAGTACTTGGATGGGAGACCGCCTGGGAATACCGGGTGCTGTAGGCTTTTTTTGCCTTTTGCCTTTTGCCTCTGGCCTCCTTGACCTCTCCTTTGGCGCCCGCCGCCCCTCCCCCCTCCCTCCGTGTGTCCCTCTCTCCCCGGGGAGCGCGTCTCCTGGGGCCAAACACACCCCGCCCACTGCTCCCTCAGCTCCTCCCGGGCCGGCAAAGCGGCCTGGCCTGGCCTGGCCTAGCCCTGCCTGGCCCCGCCCCGCCTCGCCCCGCCCCGCCCCCCGAGCCCGCACACCGCACACCCCACGGCACTTCCCAAGGGGTCCGCTCGCCGCTCCCCGCTCCCCACTGCCCGCACCAGGCTAAATCCCACTGCACCGGCTGGAAGCCACGCCCCAGCTTTGCACCTTTCCTGACACTGCACCCGCACGCACGGAGGGGTGGGGGGGTGCGGTGAGGGCGGGGCCGGGGGCTGGCGCCTGGGGACTGGAGGGTGGGGGCTGGCTGGGTGGATACAAGAACCCAGGAGCGGGCGGGGAGGGCGGGGCAGCGAGACCCCACACTCGGACTCCGCCACGGGCCTGGGCTCCCTGGGTCCCGGACCTCTTCCCTCCCTCGAGCCCTCATCCCCAGGGCCCCCGGCGGCGTTTGGCGAGGCCCGGCTAGGGCAGCGGGCTCGGGCTGGTGATGTTCTCTGGGGGCGCTGGGGCCTCCGGGGTGGCTTTGCACCAGGTGGGGCGGACGGGAATGAAAGGCGGGGGGGTTGGGGGGGCTGGCTGCGCTCGCCCTGGGACTGGGGAGGAGGCGCTGAGAACCCGGCGGGGTGTGTGTGTGGGGTGGGGGGCCCAGAAGGAAAGGCAGGCCGGATGCCCCACGCTCGCTTCCACCCTCTTCCCAGTGAGCGGCCCGACGTGGTGCGGTGCGGTGCGGTGCGGGATGGAAGCGGAGGCGGGCGTGGGGCCAAGCCGGGAGCAGCGTGCAAGAGTCCCGGGATCGGTGAAGGCCGGGGCTTGCGCCACAGCGCCTTGCCAGGGTCCTCTTGCGCCGCCTCCGCCACCCGCCCGGGGCCCGCGGCGGAGGGCGGCGGCAGCCAGGCAGCCAGGCAGCCAGGCAGGCAGGCAGGCAGGCAGGCGCGTGCATGGGTGAAGCGCGGCACCCGCTGGGCTTGGGACGCGTGGAGCAGGCTCTTGAGGCGCCCAGCGGCAGCCGCCGGCGTCTACGGCCATACCACCCTGAACGCGCCCGATCTCGTCTGATCTCGGAAGCTAAGCAGGGTCGGGCCTGGTTAGTACTTGGATGGGAGACCGCCTGGGAATACCGGGTGCTGTAGGCTTTTTTTGCCTTTTGCCTTTTGCCTCTGGCCTCCTTGACCTCTCCTTTGGCGCCCGCCGCCCCTCCCCCCTCCCTCCGTGTGTCCCTCTCTCCCCGGGGAGCGCGTCTCCTGGGGCCAAACACACCCCGCCCACTGCTCCCTCAGCTCCTCCCGGGCCGGCAAAGCGGCCTGGCCTGGCCTGGCCTAGCCCTGCCTGGCCCCGCCCCGCCTCGCCCCGCCCCGCCCCCCGAGCCCGCACACCGCACACCCCACGGCACTTCCCAAGGGGTCCGCTCGCCGCTCCCCGCTCCCCACTGCCCGCACCAGGCTAAATCCCACTGCACCGGCTGGAAGCCACGCCCCAGCTTTGCACCTTTCCTGACACTGCACCCGCACGCACGGAGGGGTGGGGGGGTGCGGTGAGGGCGGGGCCGGGGGCTGGCGCCTGGGGACTGGAGGGTGGGGGCTGGCTGGGTGGATACAAGAACCCAGGAGCGGGCGGGGAGGGCGGGGCAGCGAGACCCCACACTCGGACTCCGCCACGGGCCTGGGCTCCCTGGGTCCCGGACCTCTTCCCTCCCTCGAGCCCTCATCCCCAGGGCCCCCGGCGGCGTTTGGCGAGGCCCGGCTAGGGCAGCGGGCTCGGGCTGGTGATGTTCTCTGGGGGCGCTGGGGCCTCCGGGGTGGCTTTGCACCAGGTGGGGCGGACGGGAATGAAAGGCGGGGGGGTTGGGGGGGCTGGCTGCGCTCGCCCTGGGACTGGGGAGGAGGCGCTGAGAACCCGGCGGGGTGTGTGTGTGGGGTGGGGGGCCCAGAAGGAAAGGCAGGCCGGATGCCCCACGCTCGCTTCCACCCTCTTCCCAGTGAGCGGCCCGACGTGGTGCGGTGCGGTGCGATGCGGTGCGGTGCGGTGCGGTGCGGTGCGGGATGGAAGCGGAGGCGGGCGTGGGGCCAAGCCGGGAGCAGCGTGCAAGAGTCCCGGGATCGGTGAAGGCCGGGGCTTGCGCCACAGCGCCTTGCCAGGGTCCTCTTGCGCCGCCTCCGCCACCCGCCCGGGGCCCGCGGCGGAGGGCGGCGGCAGCCAGGCAGCCAGGCAGCCAGGCAGGCAGGCAGGCAGGCAGGCGCGTGCATGGGTGAAGCGCGGCACCCGCTGGGCTTGGGACGCGTGGAGCAGGCTCTTGAGGCGCCCAGCGGCAGCCGCCGGCGTCTACGGCCATACCACCCTGAACGCGCCCGATCTCGTCTGATCTCGGAAGCTAAGCAGGGTCGGGCCTGGTTAGTACTTGGATGGGAGACCGCCTGGGAATACCGGGTGCTGTAGGCTTTTTTTGCCTTTTGCCTTTTGCCTCTGGCCTCCTTGACCTCTCCTTTGGCGCCCGCCGCCCCTCCCCCCTCCCTCCGTGTGTCCCTCTCTCCCCGGGGAGCGCGTCTCCTGGGGCCAAACACACCCCGCCCACTGCTCCCTCAGCTCCTCCCGGGCCGGCAAAGCGGCCTGGCCTGGCCTGGCCTAGCCCTGCCTGGCCCCGCCCCGCCTCGCCCCGCCCCGCCCCCCGAGCCCGCACACCGCACACCCCACGGCACTTCCCAAGGGGTCCGCTCGCCGCTCCCCGCTCCCCACTGCCCGCACCAGGCTAAATCCCACTGCACCGGCTGGAAGCCACGCCCCAGCTTTGCACCTTTCCTGACACTGCACCCGCACGCACGGAGGGGTGGGGGGGTGCGGTGAGGGCGGGGCCGGGGGCTGGCGCCTGGGGACTGGAGGGTGGGGGCTGGCTGGGTGGATACAAGAACCCAGGAGCGGGCGGGGAGGGCGGGGCAGCGAGACCCCACACTCGGACTCCGCCACGGGCCTGGGCTCCCTGGGTCCCGGACCTCTTCCCTCCCTCGAGCCCTCATCCCCAGGGCCCCCGGCGGCGTTTGGCGAGGCCCGGCTAGGGCAGCGGGCTCGGGCTGGTGATGTTCTCTGGGGGCGCTGGGGCCTCCGGGGTGGCTTTGCACCAGGTGGGGCGGACGGGAATGAAAGGCGGGGGGGTTGGGGGGGCTGGCTGCGCTCGCCCTGGGACTGGGGAGGAGGCGCTGAGAACCCGGCGGGGTGTGTGTGTGGGGTGGGGGGCCCAGAAGGAAAGGCAGGCCGGATGCCCCACGCTCGCTTCCACCCTCTTCCCAGTGAGCGGCCCGACGTGGTGCGGTGCGGTGCGGTGCGGTGCGGTGCGGGATGGAAGCGGAGGCGGGCGTGGGGCCAAGCCGGGAGCAGCGTGCAAGAGTCCCGGGATCGGTGAAGGCCGGGGCTTGCGCCACAGCGCCTTGCCAGGGTCCTCTTGCGCCGCCTCCGCCACCCGCCCGGGGCCCGCGGCGGAGGGCGGCGGCAGCCAGGCAGCCAGGCAGCCAGGCAGGCAGGCAGGCAGGCAGGCGCGTGCATGGGTGAAGCGCGGCACCCGCTGGGCTTGGGACGCGTGGAGCAGGCTCTTGAGGCGCCCAGCGGCAGCCGCCGGCGTCTACGGCCATACCACCCTGAACGCGCCCGATCTCGTCTGATCTCGGAAGCTAAGCAGGGTCGGGCCTGGTTAGTACTTGGATGGGAGACCGCCTGGGAATACCGGGTGCTGTAGGCTTTTTTTGCCTTTTGCCTTTTGCCTCTGGCCTCCTTGACCTCTCCTTTGGCGCCCGCCGCCCCTCCCCCCTCCCTCCGTGTGTCCCTCTCTCCCCGGGGAGCGCGTCTCCTGGGGCCAAACACACCCCGCCCACTGCTCCCTCAGCTCCTCCCGGGCCGGCAAAGCGGCCTGGCCTGGCCTGGCCTAGCCCTGCCTGGCCCCGCCCCGCCTCGCCCCGCCCCGCCCCCCGAGCCCGCACACCGCACACCCCACGGCACTTCCCAAGGGGTCCGCTCGCCGCTCCCCGCTCCCCACTGCCCGCACCAGGCTAAATCCCACTGCACCGGCTGGAAGCCACGCCCCAGCTTTGCACCTTTCCTGACACTGCACCCGCACGCACGGAGGGGTGGGGGGGTGCGGTGAGGGCGGGGCCGGGGGCTGGCGCCTGGGGACTGGAGGGTGGGGGCTGGCTGGGTGGATACAAGAACCCAGGAGCGGGCGGGGAGGGCGGGGCAGCGAGACCCCACACTCGGACTCCGCCACGGGCCTGGGCTCCCTGGGTCCCGGACCTCTTCCCTCCCTCGAGCCCTCATCCCCAGGGCCCCCGGCGGCGTTTGGCGAGGCCCGGCTAGGGCAGCGGGCTCGGGCTGGTGATGTTCTCTGGGGGCGCTGGGGCCTCCGGGGTGGCTTTGCACCAGGTGGGGCGGACGGGAATGAAAGGCGGGGGGGTTGGGGGGGCTGGCTGCGCTCGCCCTGGGACTGGGGAGGAGGCGCTGAGAACCCGGCGGGGTGTGTGTGTGGGGTGGGGGGCCCAGAAGGAAAGGCAGGCCGGATGCCCCACGCTCGCTTCCACCCTCTTCCCAGTGAGCGGCCCGACGTGGTGCGGTGCGGTGCGGTGCGGGATGGAAGCGGAGGCGGGCGTGGGGCCAAGCCGGGAGCAGCGTGCAAGAGTCCCGGGATCGGTGAAGGCCGGGGCTTGCGCCACAGCGCCTTGCCAGGGTCCTCTTGCGCCGCCTCCGCCACCCGCCCGGGGCCCGCGGCGGAGGGCGGCGGCAGCCAGGCAGCCAGGCAGCCAGGCAGGCAGGCAGGCAGGCAGGCGCGTGCATGGGTGAAGCGCGGCACCCGCTGGGCTTGGGACGCGTGGAGCAGGCTCTTGAGGCGCCCAGCGGCAGCCGCCGGCGTCTACGGCCATACCACCCTGAACGCGCCCGATCTCGTCTGATCTCGGAAGCTAAGCAGGGTCGGGCCTGGTTAGTACTTGGATGGGAGACCGCCTGGGAATACCGGGTGCTGTAGGCTTTTTTTGCCTTTTGCCTTTTGCCTCTGGCCTCCTTGACCTCTCCTTTGGCGCCCGCCGCCCCTCCCCCCTCCCTCCGTGTGTCCCTCTCTCCCCGGGGAGCGCGTCTCCTGGGGCCAAACACACCCCGCCCACTGCTCCCTCAGCTCCTCCCGGGCCGGCAAAGCGGCCTGGCCTGGCCTGGCCTAGCCCTGCCTGGCCCCGCCCCGCCTCGCCCCGCCCCGCCCCCCGAGCCCGCACACCGCACACCCCACGGCACTTCCCAAGGGGTCCGCTCGCCGCTCCCCGCTCCCCACTGCCCGCACCAGGCTAAATCCCACTGCACCGGCTGGAAGCCACGCCCCAGCTTTGCACCTTTCCTGACACTGCACCCGCACGCACGGAGGGGTGGGGGGGTGCGGTGAGGGCGGGGCCGGGGGCTGGCGCCTGGGGACTGGAGGGTGGGGGCTGGCTGGGTGGATACAAGAACCCAGGAGCGGGCGGGGAGGGCGGGGCAGCGAGACCCCACACTCGGACTCCGCCACGGGCCTGGGCTCCCTGGGTCCCGGACCTCTTCCCTCCCTCGAGCCCTCATCCCCAGGGCCCCCGGCGGCGTTTGGCGAGGCCCGGCTAGGGCAGCGGGCTCGGGCTGGTGATGTTCTCTGGGGGCGCTGGGGCCTCCGGGGTGGCTTTGCACCAGGTGGGGCGGACGGGAATGAAAGGCGGGGGGGTTGGGGGGGCTGGCTGCGCTCGCCCTGGGACTGGGGAGGAGGCGCTGAGAACCCGGCGGGGTGTGTGTGTGGGGTGGGGGGCCCAGAAGGAAAGGCAGGCCGGATGCCCCACGCTCGCTTCCACCCTCTTCCCAGTGAGCGGCCCGACGTGGTGCGGTGCGGTGCGATGCGGTGCGGTGCGGTGCGGTGCGGTGCGGGATGGAAGCGGAGGCGGGCGTGGGGCCAAGCCGGGAGCAGCGTGCAAGAGTCCCGGGATCGGTGAAGGCCGGGGCTTGCGCCACAGCGCCTTGCCAGGGTCCTCTTGCGCCGCCTCCGCCACCCGCCCGGGGCCCGCGGCGGAGGGCGGCGGCAGCCAGGCAGCCAGGCAGCCAGGCAGGCAGGCAGGCAGGCAGGCGCGTGCATGGGTGAAGCGCGGCACCCGCTGGGCTTGGGACGCGTGGAGCAGGCTCTTGAGGCGCCCAGCGGCAGCCGCCGGCGTCTACGGCCATACCACCCTGAACGCGCCCGATCTCGTCTGATCTCGGAAGCTAAGCAGGGTCGGGCCTGGTTAGTACTTGGATGGGAGACCGCCTGGGAATACCGGGTGCTGTAGGCTTTTTTTGCCTTTTGCCTTTTGCCTCTGGCCTCCTTGACCTCTCCTTTGGCGCCCGCCGCCCCTCCCCCCTCCCTCCGTGTGTCCCTCTCTCCCCGGGGAGCGCGTCTCCTGGGGCCAAACACACCCCGCCCACTGCTCCCTCAGCTCCTCCCGGGCCGGCAAAGCGGCCTGGCCTGGCCTGGCCTAGCCCTGCCTGGCCCCGCCCCGCCTCGCCCCGCCCCGCCCCCCGAGCCCGCACACCGCACACCCCACGGCACTTCCCAAGGGGTCCGCTCGCCGCTCCCCGCTCCCCACTGCCCGCACCAGGCTAAATCCCACTGCACCGGCTGGAAGCCACGCCCCAGCTTTGCACCTTTCCTGACACTGCACCCGCACGCACGGAGGGGTGGGGGGGTGCGGTGAGGGCGGGGCCGGGGGCTGGCGCCTGGGGACTGGAGGGTGGGGGCTGGCTGGGTGGATACAAGAACCCAGGAGCGGGCGGGGAGGGCGGGGCAGCGAGACCCCACACTCGGACTCCGCCACGGGCCTGGGCTCCCTGGGTCCCGGACCTCTTCCCTCCCTCGAGCCCTCATCCCCAGGGCCCCCGGCGGCGTTTGGCGAGGCCCGGCTAGGGCAGCGGGCTCGGGCTGGTGATGTTCTCTGGGGGCGCTGGGGCCTCCGGGGTGGCTTTGCACCAGGTGGGGCGGACGGGAATGAAAGGCGGGGGGGTTGGGGGGGCTGGCTGCGCTCGCCCTGGGACTGGGGAGGAGGCGCTGAGAACCCGGCGGGGTGTGTGTGTGGGGTGGGGGGCCCAGAAGGAAAGGCAGGCCGGATGCCCCACGCTCGCTTCCACCCTCTTCCCAGTGAGCGGCCCGACGTGGTGCGGTGCGGTGCGGTGCGGTGCGGTGCGGGATGGAAGCGGAGGCGGGCGTGGGGCCAAGCCGGGAGCAGCGTGCAAGAGTCCCGGGATCGGTGAAGGCCGGGGCTTGCGCCACAGCGCCTTGCCAGGGTCCTCTTGCGCCGCCTCCGCCACCCGCCCGGGGCCCGCGGCGGAGGGCGGCGGCAGCCAGGCAGCCAGGCAGCCAGGCAGGCAGGCAGGCAGGCAGGCGCGTGCATGGGTGAAGCGCGGCACCCGCTGGGCTTGGGACGCGTGGAGCAGGCTCTTGAGGCGCCCAGCGGCAGCCGCCGGCGTCTACGGCCATACCACCCTGAACGCGCCCGATCTCGTCTGATCTCGGAAGCTAAGCAGGGTCGGGCCTGGTTAGTACTTGGATGGGAGACCGCCTGGGAATACCGGGTGCTGTAGGCTTTTTTTGCCTTTTGCCTTTTGCCTCTGGCCTCCTTGACCTCTCCTTTGGCGCCCGCCGCCCCTCCCCCCTCCCTCCGTGTGTCCCTCTCTCCCCGGGGAGCGCGTCTCCTGGGGCCAAACACACCCCGCCCACTGCTCCCTCAGCTCCTCCCGGGCCGGCAAAGCGGCCTGGCCTGGCCTGGCCTAGCCCTGCCTGGCCCCGCCCCGCCTCGCCCCGCCCCGCCCCCCGAGCCCGCACACCGCACACCCCACGGCACTTCCCAAGGGGTCCGCTCGCCGCTCCCCGCTCCCCACTGCCCGCACCAGGCTAAATCCCACTGCACCGGCTGGAAGCCACGCCCCAGCTTTGCACCTTTCCTGACACTGCACCCGCACGCACGGAGGGGTGGGGGGGTGCGGTGAGGGCGGGGCCGGGGGCTGGCGCCTGGGGACTGGAGGGTGGGGGCTGGCTGGGTGGATACAAGAACCCAGGAGCGGGCGGGGAGGGCGGGGCAGCGAGACCCCACACTCGGACTCCGCCACGGGCCTGGGCTCCCTGGGTCCCGGACCTCTTCCCTCCCTCGAGCCCTCATCCCCAGGGCCCCCGGCGGCGTTTGGCGAGGCCCGGCTAGGGCAGCGGGCTCGGGCTGGTGATGTTCTCTGGGGGCGCTGGGGCCTCCGGGGTGGCTTTGCACCAGGTGGGGCGGACGGGAATGAAAGGCGGGGGGGTTGGGGGGGCTGGCTGCGCTCGCCCTGGGACTGGGGAGGAGGCGCTGAGAACCCGGCGGGGTGTGTGTGTGGGGTGGGGGGCCCAGAAGGAAAGGCAGGCCGGATGCCCCACGCTCGCTTCCACCCTCTTCCCAGTGAGCGGCCCGACGTGGTGCGGTGCGGTGCGATGCGGTGCGGTGCGGTGCGGTGCGGTGCGGGATGGAAGCGGAGGCGGGCGTGGGGCCAAGCCGGGAGCAGCGTGCAAGAGTCCCGGGATCGGTGAAGGCCGGGGCTTGCGCCACAGCGCCTTGCCAGGGTCCTCTTGCGCCGCCTCCGCCACCCGCCCGGGGCCCGCGGCGGAGGGCGGCGGCAGCCAGGCAGCCAGGCAGCCAGGCAGGCAGGCAGGCAGGCAGGCGCGTGCATGGGTGAAGCGCGGCACCCGCTGGGCTTGGGACGCGTGGAGCAGGCTCTTGAGGCGCCCAGCGGCAGCCGCCGGCGTCTACGGCCATACCACCCTGAACGCGCCCGATCTCGTCTGATCTCGGAAGCTAAGCAGGGTCGGGCCTGGTTAGTACTTGGATGGGAGACCGCCTGGGAATACCGGGTGCTGTAGGCTTTTTTTGCCTTTTGCCTTTTGCCTCTGGCCTCCTTGACCTCTCCTTTGGCGCCCGCCGCCCCTCCCCCCTCCCTCCGTGTGTCCCTCTCTCCCCGGGGAGCGCGTCTCCTGGGGCCAAACACACCCCGCCCACTGCTCCCTCAGCTCCTCCC
Organism: Prionailurus bengalensis; assembly: GCF_016509475.1. Lineage (NCBI taxonomy): Eukaryota > Metazoa > Chordata > Mammalia > Carnivora > Felidae > Prionailurus > Prionailurus bengalensis. The sequence continues at coordinate 19,304,526 of NC_057351.1, forward strand.
GGGCCGGCAAAGCGGCCTGGCCTGGCCTGGCCTAGCCCTGCCTGGCCCCGCCCCGCCTCGCCCCGCCCCGCCCCCCGAGCCCGCACACCGCACACCCCACGGCACTTCCCAAGGGGTCCGCTCGCCGCTCCCCGCTCCCCACTGCCCGCACCAGGCTAAATCCCACTGCACCGGCTGGAAGCCACGCCCCAGCTTTGCACCTTTCCTGACACTGCACCCGCACGCACGGAGGGGTGGGGGGGTGCGGTGAGGGCGGGGCCGGGGGCTGGCGCCTGGGGACTGGAGGGTGGGGGCTGGCTGGGTGGATACAAGAACCCAGGAGCGGGCGGGGAGGGCGGGGCAGCGAGACCCCACACTCGGACTCCGCCACGGGCCTGGGCTCCCTGGGTCCCGGACCTCTTCCCTCCCTCGAGCCCTCATCCCCAGGGCCCCCGGCGGCGTTTGGCGAGGCCCGGCTAGGGCAGCGGGCTCGGGCTGGTGATGTTCTCTGGGGGCGCTGGGGCCTCCGGGGTGGCTTTGCACCAGGTGGGGCGGACGGGAATGAAAGGCGGGGGGGTTGGGGGGGCTGGCTGCGCTCGCCCTGGGACTGGGGAGGAGGCGCTGAGAACCCGGCGGGGTGTGTGTGTGGGGTGGGGGGCCCAGAAGGAAAGGCAGGCCGGATGCCCCACGCTCGCTTCCACCCTCTTCCCAGTGAGCGGCCCGACGTGGTGCGGTGCGGTGCGGTGCGGTGCGGTGCGGTGCGGTGCGGGATGGAAGCGGAGGCGGGCGTGGGGCCAAGCCGGGAGCAGCGTGCAAGAGTCCCGGGATCGGTGAAGGCCGGGGCTTGCGCCACAGCGCCTTGCCAGGGTCCTCTTGCGCCGCCTCCGCCACCCGCCCGGGGCCCGCGGCGGAGGGCGGCGGCAGCCAGGCAGCCAGGCAGCCAGGCAGGCAGGCAGGCAGGCAGGCGCGTGCATGGGTGAAGCGCGGCACCCGCTGGGCTTGGGACGCGTGGAGCAGGCTCTTGAGGCGCCCAGCGGCAGCCGCCGGCGTCTACGGCCATACCACCCTGAACGCGCCCGATCTCGTCTGATCTCGGAAGCTAAGCAGGGTCGGGCCTGGTTAGTACTTGGATGGGAGACCGCCTGGGAATACCGGGTGCTGTAGGCTTTTTTTGCCTTTTGCCTTTTGCCTCTGGCCTCCTTGACCTCTCCTTTGGCGCCCGCCGCCCCTCCCCCCTCCCTCCGTGTGTCCCTCTCTCCCCGGGGAGCGCGTCTCCTGGGGCCAAACACACCCCGCCCACTGCTCCCTCAGCTCCTCCCGGGCCGGCAAAGCGGCCTGGCCTGGCCTGGCCTAGCCCTGCCTGGCCCCGCCCCGCCTCGCCCCGCCCCGCCCCCCGAGCCCGCACACCGCACACCCCACGGCACTTCCCAAGGGGTCCGCTCGCCGCTCCCCGCTCCCCACTGCCCGCACCAGGCTAAATCCCACTGCACCGGCTGGAAGCCACGCCCCAGCTTTGCACCTTTCCTGACACTGCACCCGCACGCACGGAGGGGTGGGGGGGTGCGGTGAGGGCGGGGCCGGGGGCTGGCGCCTGGGGACTGGAGGGTGGGGGCTGGCTGGGTGGATACAAGAACCCAGGAGCGGGCGGGGAGGGCGGGGCAGCGAGACCCCACACTCGGACTCCGCCACGGGCCTGGGCTCCCTGGGTCCCGGACCTCTTCCCTCCCTCGAGCCCTCATCCCCAGGGCCCCCGGCGGCGTTTGGCGAGGCCCGGCTAGGGCAGCGGGCTCGGGCTGGTGATGTTCTCTGGGGGCGCTGGGGCCTCCGGGGTGGCTTTGCACCAGGTGGGGCGGACGGGAATGAAAGGCGGGGGGGTTGGGGGGGCTGGCTGCGCTCGCCCTGGGACTGGGGAGGAGGCGCTGAGAACCCGGCGGGGTGTGTGTGTGGGGTGGGGGGCCCAGAAGGAAAGGCAGGCCGGATGCCCCACGCTCGCTTCCACCCTCTTCCCAGTGAGCGGCCCGACGTGGTGCGGTGCGGTGCGATGCGGTGCGGTGCGGTGCGGTGCGGTGCGGGATGGAAGCGGAGGCGGGCGTGGGGCCAAGCCGGGAGCAGCGTGCAAGAGTCCCGGGATCGGTGAAGGCCGGGGCTTGCGCCACAGCGCCTTGCCAGGGTCCTCTTGCGCCGCCTCCGCCACCCGCCCGGGGCCCGCGGCGGAGGGCGGCGGCAGCCAGGCAGCCAGGCAGCCAGGCAGGCAGGCAGGCAGGCAGGCGCGTGCATGGGTGAAGCGCGGCACCCGCTGGGCTTGGGACGCGTGGAGCAGGCTCTTGAGGCGCCCAGCGGCAGCCGCCGGCGTCTACGGCCATACCACCCTGAACGCGCCCGATCTCGTCTGATCTCGGAAGCTAAGCAGGGTCGGGCCTGGTTAGTACTTGGATGGGAGACCGCCTGGGAATACCGGGTGCTGTAGGCTTTTTTTGCCTTTTGCCTTTTGCCTCTGGCCTCCTTGACCTCTCCTTTGGCGCCCGCCGCCCCTCCCCCCTCCCTCCGTGTGTCCCTCTCTCCCCGGGGAGCGCGTCTCCTGGGGCCAAACACACCCCGCCCACTGCTCCCTCAGCTCCTCCCGGGCCGGCAAAGCGGCCTGGCCTGGCCTGGCCTAGCCCTGCCTGGCCCCGCCCCGCCTCGCCCCGCCCCGCCCCCCGAGCCCGCACACCGCACACCCCACGGCACTTCCCAAGGGGTCCGCTCGCCGCTCCCCGCTCCCCACTGCCCGCACCAGGCTAAATCCCACTGCACCGGCTGGAAGCCACGCCCCAGCTTTGCACCTTTCCTGACACTGCACCCGCACGCACGGAGGGGTGGGGGGGTGCGGTGAGGGCGGGGCCGGGGGCTGGCGCCTGGGGACTGGAGGGTGGGGGCTGGCTGGGTGGATACAAGAACCCAGGAGCGGGCGGGGAGGGCGGGGCAGCGAGACCCCACACTCGGACTCCGCCACGGGCCTGGGCTCCCTGGGTCCCGGACCTCTTCCCTCCCTCGAGCCCTCATCCCCAGGGCCCCCGGCGGCGTTTGGCGAGGCCCGGCTAGGGCAGCGGGCTCGGGCTGGTGATGTTCTCTGGGGGCGCTGGGGCCTCCGGGGTGGCTTTGCACCAGGTGGGGCGGACGGGAATGAAAGGCGGGGGGGTTGGGGGGGCTGGCTGCGCTCGCCCTGGGACTGGGGAGGAGGCGCTGAGAACCCGGCGGGGTGTGTGTGTGGGGTGGGGGGCCCAGAAGGAAAGGCAGGCCGGATGCCCCACGCTCGCTTCCACCCTCTTCCCAGTGAGCGGCCCGACGTGGTGCGGTGCGGTGCGATGCGGTGCGGTGCGGTGCGGTGCGGTGCGGGATGGAAGCGGAGGCGGGCGTGGGGCCAAGCCGGGAGCAGCGTGCAAGAGTCCCGGGATCGGTGAAGGCCGGGGCTTGCGCCACAGCGCCTTGCCAGGGTCCTCTTGCGCCGCCTCCGCCACCCGCCCGGGGCCCGCGGCGGAGGGCGGCGGCAGCCAGGCAGCCAGGCAGCCAGGCAGGCAGGCAGGCAGGCAGGCGCGTGCATGGGTGAAGCGCGGCACCCGCTGGGCTTGGGACGCGTGGAGCAGGCTCTTGAGGCGCCCAGCGGCAGCCGCCGGCGTCTACGGCCATACCACCCTGAACGCGCCCGATCTCGTCTGATCTCGGAAGCTAAGCAGGGTCGGGCCTGGTTAGTACTTGGATGGGAGACCGCCTGGGAATACCGGGTGCTGTAGGCTTTTTTTGCCTTTTGCCTTTTGCCTCTGGCCTCCTTGACCTCTCCTTTGGCGCCCGCCGCCCCTCCCCCCTCCCTCCGTGTGTCCCTCTCTCCCCGGGGAGCGCGTCTCCTGGGGCCAAACACACCCCGCCCACTGCTCCCTCAGCTCCTCCCGGGCCGGCAAAGCGGCCTGGCCTGGCCTGGCCTAGCCCTGCCTGGCCCCGCCCCGCCTCGCCCCGCCCCGCCCCCCGAGCCCGCACACCGCACACCCCACGGCACTTCCCAAGGGGTCCGCTCGCCGCTCCCCGCTCCCCACTGCCCGCACCAGGCTAAATCCCACTGCACCGGCTGGAAGCCACGCCCCAGCTTTGCACCTTTCCTGACACTGCACCCGCACGCACGGAGGGGTGGGGGGGTGCGGTGAGGGCGGGGCCGGGGGCTGGCGCCTGGGGACTGGAGGGTGGGGGCTGGCTGGGTGGATACAAGAACCCAGGAGCGGGCGGGGAGGGCGGGGCAGCGAGACCCCACACTCGGACTCCGCCACGGGCCTGGGCTCCCTGGGTCCCGGACCTCTTCCCTCCCTCGAGCCCTCATCCCCAGGGCCCCCGGCGGCGTTTGGCGAGGCCCGGCTAGGGCAGCGGGCTCGGGCTGGTGATGTTCTCTGGGGGCGCTGGGGCCTCCGGGGTGGCTTTGCACCAGGTGGGGCGGACGGGAATGAAAGGCGGGGGGGTTGGGGGGGCTGGCTGCGCTCGCCCTGGGACTGGGGAGGAGGCGCTGAGAACCCGGCGGGGTG